>NW_021630096.1:150031-159908 GCF_900700375.1 Denticeps clupeoides
ACTGTCCCTGTAACTACTGACCGTAACACACTGAGTGTCTCCAGTGGGGGACTGTCCCCGTAACTACTGACCGTAACACTGAGTGTCTCCAGGGGGGGACTGTAACTACTGACCGTAACCCTGAGTGTCTCCAGGGGGGGACTGTAACTACTGACCGTAACCCTGAGTGTCTCCAGGGGGGGACTGTCCCTGTAACTACTGACTGTAACCCTGAGTGTCTCTTGGGGGGGACTGTCCCTGTAACTACTGACTGTAACCCTGAGTGTCTCCGGGGGGGACTGTCCCTGTAACTACTGACCGTAACACTGAGTGTCTCCAGGGGGGGACTGTCCCTGTAACTACTGACTGTAACCTTGAGTGTCTCCAGGGGGGGACTGTCCCTGTAACTACTGAACGTAACCCTGAGTGTCTCCAGGGGGGGACTTTCCCTGTAACTACTGACCGTAACCCTGAGTGTCTCCGGGGGGGGACTGTCCCTGTAACTACTGACCGTAACCCTAAGTGTCTCCGGGGGGGGACTGTCCCTGTAACTACTGACCGTAACACTGAGTGTCTCCAGGGGGGGACTGTCCCTGTAACTACTGACCGTAACCCTAAGTGTCTCTGGGGGGGGACTGTCCCTGTAACTACTGACCGTAACACTGAGTGTCTCCGGGGGGGACTGTCCCTGTAACTACTGACTGATCAGGGCGTCTGGTAAATACTGTAAATGTAAACACCAGTCACGTCGCATCTCGACGTCTCACGTGACTGACGTCATGACGTTTTATTTTTCGCGACGCGCCGGCGGCGACCACGAGGCGGACATGAGCGCGAAACGGCGGCCGGGCGCCGGTGGCGGAGCTCCGGTGAAGAAGAGCCGCGGCGCGGGTCGCGGGCAGCTCAACGCGGAGCTCGACGACGCGGCGGCGCGGAGCGCCCTGCGGGACGCGTGGAGGAGCCGCGGGAGCTGCTCGCACGGTGAGCGCCGGTACTCCGCGGTTACACGGACCAGTCAGGGCGGCGGCCTGAGACGCGTCTCCTGTTCGCCCGTGTAGGGACTCTAGAGGCGGACAGTTCCCCGTTCCCTCACTGCGTGATCCGGAACTTCCTGCGGGACGAAGAGTTCGCGTCACGCCTGCAGGGGGCGCTGCTGAGGCAGCCGTTCCACAGCAAAAACACGGACCTGTACAACTTTACACAGGTACACACCGACATGTACAACTTTACACAACTACACACCGACATACACTACTACACACACCGACATGTACAGCTTTACACAGGTACACACCGACATGTACAACTTTACACAACTACACACCGACATGTACAACTTTACACAGGTACACACCGACATGTACAACTTTACACAGGTACACACCGACATGTACAACTTTACACAACTACACACCGACATGTACAACCTTACACCATGGTACACACCGACATGTACAACTTTACACAGGTACACACCGACATGTACAACTTTACACAGGTACACACCGACATGTACAACTTTACACAACTACACACCGATATACACTACTACACACACCGACATGTACAACTTTACACAACTACACACCGATATACACTACTACACACACACCGACATGTACAACTTTACACAACTACACACCGATATACACTACTACACACACACCGACATGTACAACTTTACACAGGTACACACCGACATGTACAACTTTACACAGGTACACACCGACATTTACAACTTTACACAACTACACACCGACATACACTACTACACACACACCGACATGTACAACTTTACACAACTACACACCGATATACACTACTACACACACACCGACATGTACAACTTTACACAACTACACACCGACATGTACAACTTTACACAACTACACACCGACATACACTACTACACACACACCGACATGTACAACTTTACACAACTACACACCGATATACACTACTACACACACACCGACCTGTACAACTTTACACAGGTACACACCGACATGTACAACTTACACAACTACACACCGACATGTACAACTTTACACAGGTACACACCGACATGTACAACTTTACACAACTACACACCGATATACACTACTACACACACCGACATGTACAGCTTTACGCAGGTACACACCGACATGTACAACTTTACACAACTACACACCGACATGTACAACTTTACACAGGTACACACCGACATGTACAACTTTACACAACTACACACCGACATACACTACTACACACACACCGACATGTACAACTTTACACAACTACACACCGATATACACTACTACACACACACCGACATGTACAACTTTACACAGGTACACACCGACATGTACAACTTTACACAACTACACACCGACATGTACAACTTTACACAACTACACACCGACATACACTACTACACACACACCGACATGTACAACTTTACACAACTACACACCGATATACACTACTACACACACACCGACCTGTACAACTTTACACAGGTACACACCGACATGTACAACTTTACACAACTACACACCGACATGTACAACTTTACACAGGTACACACCGACATGTACAACTTTACACAACTACACACCGATATACACTACTACACACACACCGACATGTACAACTTTACACAGGTACACACCGACATGTACAACTTTACACAACTACACACCGACATGTACAACTTTACACAACTACACACCGACATGTACAACTTTACACAGGTACACACCGACATGTACAACTTTACACAACTACACACCGACATACACTACTACACACACACCGACATGTACAACTTTACACAACTACACACCGATATACACTACTACACACACACCGACATGTACAACTTTACACAGGTACACACCGACATGTACAACTTTACACAACTACACACCGACATGTACAACTTTACACAACTACACACCGACATACACTACTACACACACACCGACATGTACAACTTTACACAACTACACACCGATATACACTACTACACACACACCGACCTGTACAACTTTACACAGGTACACACCGACATGTACAACTTTACACAACTACACACCGACATGTACAACTTTACACAGGTACACACCGACATGTACAACTTTACACAACTACACACCGATATACACTACTACACACACACCGACATGTACAACTTTACACAGGTACACACCGACATGTACAACTTTACACAACTACACACCGACATGTACAACTTTACACAACTACACACCGACATGTACAACTTTACACAGGTACACACCGATATACACTACTACACACACACCGACATGTACAACTTTACACAACTACACACCGATATACACTACTACACACACCGACATGTACAACTTTACACAACTACACACCGATATACACTACTACACACACCGACATGTACAACTTTACACAGGTACACACCGACATGTACAACTTTACACAGGTACACACCGACATGTACAACTTTACACAGGTACACACCGACATGTACAACTTTACACAACTACACACCGACATGTACAACTTTACACAGGTACACACCGACATGTACAACTTTACACAACTACACACCGACATACACTACTACACACACCGACATGTACAGCTTTACACAGGTACACACCGACATGTACAACTTTACACAACTACACACCGACATGTACAACTTTACACAGGTACACACCGACATGTACAACTTTACACAGGTACACACCGACATGTACAACTTTACACAACTACACACCGACATGTACAACTTTACACAGGTACACACCGACATGTACAACTTTACACAACTACACACCGACATGTACAACTTTACACAGGTACACACCGACATGTACAACTTTACACAGGTACACACCGACATGTACAACTTTACACAACTACACACCGACATGTACAACTTTACACAACTACACACCGATATACACTACTACACACACCGACATGTACAACTTTACACAACTACACACCGATATACACTACTACACACACCGACATGTACAACTTTACACAACTACACACCGATATACACTACTACACACACCGACATGTACAACTTTACACAACTACACACCGATATACACTACTACACACACCGACATGTACAACTTTACACAACTACACACCGACATGTACAACTTTACACAACTACACACCGACATGTACAACTTTACACAACTACACACCGATATACACTACTTCACACACCGACATGTACAACTTTACACAACTACACACCGATATACACTACTACACACACAGACATGTACAACTTTACCCAGGTACACACCGATATACACTACTACACACCGACATGTACAACTTTACACAGGTACACACCGACATGTACAACTTTACACAGGTACACACCGATATACACTACTACACACCGACATGTACAACTTTACTCAGGTACACACCGACATGTACAACTTAATACAACTACACACCGATATACACTACTACACACACAGACATGTACAACTTTACACAGGTACACACCGATATACACTACTACACACCGACATGTACAACTTTACACAGGTACACACCGACATGTACAACTTTACACAGGTACACACCGACATGTACAACTTTACACAACTACACACCGATATACACTACTACACACACTGACATGTACAACTTTACACAACTACACACCGATATACACTACTACACACACCGACATGTACAACTTTACACAACTACACACCGACATGTACAACTTTACACAACTACACACCGACATGTACAACTTTACACAACTACACACCGACATGTACAACTTTACACAACTACACACCGATATACACTACTTCACACACCGACATGTACAACTTTACACAACTACACACCGATATACACTACTACACACACCGACATGTACAACTTTACACAACTACACACCGATATACACTACTACACACACCGACATGTACAACTTTACACAACTACACACCGACATGTACAACTTTACACAACTACACACCGACATGTACAACTTTACACAACTACACACCGATATACACTACTTCACACACCGACATGTACAACTTTACACAACTACACACCGATATACACTACTTCACACACCGACATGTACAACTTTACACAACTACACACCGATATACACTACTACACACACCGACATGTACAACTTTACACAACTACACACCGATATACACTACTACACACACCGACATGTACAACTTTACACAACTACACACCGACATGTACAACTTTACACAACTACACACACCGACATGTACAACTTTACACAACTACACACCGACATGTACAACTTTACACAGGTACACACCGACATGTACAACTTTACACAGGTACACACCGACATGTACAACTTTACACAGGTACACACCGACATGTACAACTTTACACAACTACACACCGATATACACTACTACACACACACCGACATGTACAACTTTACACAACTACACACCGATATACACTACTACACACACACCGACATGTACAACTTTACACAACTACACACCGATATACACTACTACACACACCGACATGTACAACTTTACACACCGATATACACTACTACACACACCGACATGTACAACTTTACACAACTACACACCGATATACACTACTACTACACACCGACATGTACAACTTTACACAACTACACACCGATATACAATACTACACACAGGTACACAACGACCTGTATGACTTCTGTAAGAGAATAAACCCAGATCTTCTCATCTACAGTCTGATGACCTCAAGTCCTCAAAGGATCCTTGCATCACGGAGCTGAGGTGTGAGAGGAGGAGGAAGAGAATGTTGATGGTAATTGGTGCCAGGTTCTGCGGTTCTAACGGTCTGTGTGTGTGTGTGTGTGTGTGTCAGGTCTGTGCTGTTTGGTTGGTTTCGTTTGTGGCTCAGTGACTTGTTGGACCTGGAACTTGAACCAACGGTGGACGTGTCCTGCGCTAAGTACCAACACACAGGTAACAAGCACACAACAACCCACACTTTCTGCAAACAAGGAAACACTCCATTAAAAAGTGAGAAACCTTGAGAAGGAGCGAGTGAGAGAGGGAACATTAGGTGTCAGTGCAGCGTTGGGAAGGATTTGTCAAAGGTCAAGGTTTGTATTAACAAAAGTCCAGAAATGTTGAGGACCAGTCCATGTCCTCAGACATCTCATTTACATTTACAGCCTTTACCAGACGCCCTTATCCAGAGCGACTTACAATCAGTAGTTACAGGGACAGTCCCCCCCTGGAGACACTCAGGATTAAGTGTCCTGCTCAGGGACACGATGGTAGTAAGTGGGATTTGAACCTGGCTCTTCTGGTTCATAGTCGAGTGTGTTACCCGCTAGGCCACTACCCCCCTCCACAGTTCAGAGCAGTGTTTGCTTCCAGCTGGTAACATGTATAGAGAGAAGAATAAAGGAATACAGAACATTCAGCATGATGTGGAATGAAACCACTCTAGTGCAATATTGAAATGCAGCCATTGTCTGACATGGACTGTTTCCGTGCTGTGATGAGGTTTGCAGGTGTGCTACAGATTTTAAATAGCAGATTAGAGACTGGTGTCAAGTTCAGGTTCTTATGTTCTGTATATTTTATTACGTTGGTGCTCTACTGTCGAGTATTAATTTTTTTTGTGTACAACATATGATGAACGAATTGCACTTCTTTTTCTTGAATTAATTATTTTTTATTACTGAAGTCTTCGGGGTTTAAAGCAGGTGGGATTTGTGGTGAGATTTCACACACACACACACACACACACACACTCCCTCCACGCATCCACCGACTCTGTAAACTCGTCTCTCCAGATGTCCTGCTGTGTCATGATGACGAGTTGGAGGGTCGACGCGTCGCCTTCATCCTCTACCTTGTGCCTCCATGGCAACCAAGTGATGGAGGAGCGCTGGACCTGTACAGCACTGATGGTGTGTTTTGTGTGTGTGTGTGTGCACATCTATTGTAAACAACACTGTGTGTAAATTGTAATTTGTGTGTGTGTGTGTGTGTGTGTTTAGAACACGGTCAGCCTGCATGTGTGGTCAAGTCTCTGATTCCCTGCTGGAACTCTCTCGTCTTCTTCGAAGTTTCACCTGTGTCGTTTCACCAGGTAGCCCCACCCACTGTAGTTTTATACACAAACCACGCCCTCCGATTTGCATAATCATGAAATGAACGGTTGGTCTCTCTGTCCGTCTGTGTGTGTGTGTCTCAGGTGTCGGAGGTTGTGGCGGAGGACAAGTGTCGCTTGTCTCTGAGTGGCTGGTTTCATGGCCCGTCCCTCCCGAGACCACCACGCTACATTGAACCTGTTCTTCCTCGACAAAAACACCTCCCCCGAGATGTGAGTGTGTGTGTGTGTGTGTGTGTGTGTGTGTGTGTTGGGCTTGTGGTACAGCTGGTCATAGTGGGAGGTGGGAGGTGGGCTAAAGACGCTGCTGGGGAGCTGGTGTTGAGTTTCCAGGAGAGGTTCTCTGGATGAACACCAAGAAACTTTTTATGTTCTTTACGATCTCCACACAAGATCGGTTGATGTGCACGCTTTGCTGCTGTAATGGCTCGAGACATTTTGGTCCTCGCTGTTCTTCCTGAAGGCGGAGTCTCGAGCTTTGAGCAGCTCGCGTACCTCTGCACAGCTTCTGATGAGATCTTGTGGTGATGGACTGATGTCGTTACTCCTCCAAGTTGATGGTTTGTTGTAGCCTCCCTGAAGCTTGGCCAGGTTCTCACCTGCTTCAGAACCGGTTTTGTGCACCTGACGAGCGAACCAGCATAACAGTTGTGTGGTCTGATTGGCCGAGATGAGGGCGGGGTTCCCTCTCGTCACGTGTTGAGGGAATTTAGGGAGAACTGACTTGAGATCTTCATGGTGGAAACCTCCGCGATAAGGAACAGTCTGATGATAAAACCTGAGGTGACTTCCCGCAGTAAATAAAAACGTCTCCATCTCAGTCACAAACTCGACCTGCTGGAATTCAACTATCCATACAAGTGCTGATTGGTGTCAAGATCGATATTAGTGTGTGTGTGAGTGAGACTGAGAGACCACTGTGTTCCTCTGTAGCTGCTACACTCATCCTTAATGGTGCTGTGTGTGTGTGTGTGTGTGTGTGTGTGTGTGTGTGTCTAGGAGTCGGTTCTATATGAGTGGGTCAGTGACGTCTACATGAATCTGGAACAGCAGGTCCGTGTTCAACAGGAGTTTGAAGACAGTTCAGAAATCCGCCTCCCCAACTTCCTCAAGGTGAGACACACACACACACACACACACACACACACACAACTGTGCACATAAGAATGTGCAACAATTGTTCTTGTGTCTCAGGAAGAAAAGTTGAAAGAAGTCATATCTGCACTGCAATTGGCTGAAATCCACTGGGACCGGAGCGGTCCTCCCAATAAGAGGTAGAGCGGTGTTGGTGTGGGCGGGGCCATTGATATGAGGTGGGTGTGGTCAGTGGATCTTGATTGATCTTGTGTGTGTAGATGCTATGAGGCTGCAGACCTGCGCTCAGTACCGGACTCTGTACGTTCATGCTGGGAGCTCTTCTGCTCTGAAGCGTTTTTCCTGCTCTTGTCCAACCTGACGGGGCTGAAGCTGCACACGCTCGCCAACGACCCCGACAGCGAGGATGACGAGGAGGATGAAGAGCAGGCAACTTCGTCCGCAGCCATCAAAAAAGGTCTTACTTGCTGTGGACATATTTATTAACTCTGGAGCTTCAGAGAGAAAACTGGATTGAGCAGTCAGTCCTCCCATACAGACACATAGACGAGAAGTGACGCGATTGTCCTTATGAGACACGGTGAAACGTGTCCTCTGTATTTAACATGTTTTGAATTCTAGTGAATAATGCAAATGTTGAGATGTTTGTGGAATTCCTCCTCAGCCTGTCCATCTTTTGATGAAGGTCTCCAGTGTAGTTATGTCTGATTGTGTGTGTGTTCCAGACGGCAGTACTGCAGTGTGTGTGGGTGAAATACGCAGGTGGACACGCGGCTGTTACACACTCCTGCACGACTCGGACAACCGAGAATTCGCCCTCGACCTCCTGCTGACACTCGGCTGCTCTGGTAATGATGGCAAATAATAACACAACTTCACTCATTAATATAGATATTAAACATTTACAGGGACAGTCCCCCCCTGGAGACACTCAGGGTAAAGTGTCCTGCTCAGGGACACGATGGTAGTAAGTGGGGTTTGAACCTGGGTCTTCTGGTTCACAGGCGAGTGTGTTACCCACTAGGCTACTACCACCCTCAGAAAGAGAAATATTTTCCTAAACACAAGTTGCAGGTCAGCTGGAGAGGCGGAGTTTACGGCGGTGGGAGATGATTGGACGAGAGAATTTTACTTTGTTTCTGTGTGTGTAGGTTGGCAGCAGGACTTTGGCGGCTTCACTTCTTACGTTGCTCATGGAGAGGATGAAGAGGTGAGTGTGTTGGCGCATTCAAGTCATTAAAATGATCAGTTCCGCTGGTTCCATGTTTTTATTTCAAGACCCACATCAACAACAGCGTAGTTCACGTGTTAACACGTGTGTGTGTGTGTGTGTGTGTGTGTGTGTGTACACGCAGCTCTTGACTGTCCTGCCTGAAGAGAACTCGTTGGCGTTGGTCTACAGGGACACAGACACTCTGAAGTTTGTCAAACACGTCAACCAGCGAAGCTCCACCCACTGGCAGCAGCCCCCTCGAAGCTTCTACGACTTCTCCATCACGTACTACGAGTAACGAGCGGCGGGAATAAAGGACGTGTCCAGCCTGCGCCATGTGTGTTTATTGGAGAACGGTGCTTTGCCAGGGGTGGGGCTCTTTCTTCGTCTTCAGTGTGTATCTGTGTAGGCGGG
>NW_021630096.1:160008-165008 GCF_900700375.1 Denticeps clupeoides
TTCTTGTCCATCGTTGTATTAGTCTCTTCTGGAAAGGGTAGGATCTAGATTTTGTTTACTGTCTATTTGTAAGCTCAGCTGTAGGACTGTGTAGCAGCATCAATTGTGTTGTGTGTATTTGAAAGGTAGATTGTGTTTAAGTAGCACCAAGTGATTGGCATCATTATCATACTCAGCTGGTCAATCACTGGTAGTTTCGGGTTCCCTGAGGTGCAAATTAGGGGGCTGGACATAGGGATTATAAGGAAGGTCACTCCGCTACAGACATAGTCTGTAGCGGAAAAGCAGCAGCTGTCTCATTCAAACCTGGCATCTCTCCTTAAACCTCCATTTAGCCTTTTTTTTCCACAGTAACCATGTGTCTGCAAAACTATCCCAGTAACTGTCTCCTACAGACCCAGAAAAACATACTCACGCTGCAGAGGCTCTGTACAAACAACCTCATCTACCCAACCTGTCATCTACTTCTCAAACAAGGTGGTAGGTGGACTCTGGAACTGTCAATCCGCTGTTAAAAAAGCTGACTTTATCTCTGGTCTCACTACTCTCCACTCCCTAAACTTCCTGGCACTAACAGAGACCTGGATATCCCCACATAACACTGCTACACCTGCTGCCCTCTCTTCTGCCTACACGTTCTCCCACACTCCTAGAAAAACTGGGAGAGGAGGGGGTACTGGCCTTTTAATATCTAGAAATTGGTCCCTTCACAACCAATGCCTCTGACACATCTTAGCATCTCTTCTTTCGAATTCCATACAGTCTCAGTTTCTTCTCCTGTGAACATCATTCTCATAGTCTTATATCGCCCTCCAGGGCCACTTGGGACCTTTATAGATGAATTGGACACTCTCCTCAGCACTTTCTCCTTAGAAACCCCCCTAACTCTCCTTGGTGACTTCAACCTTCCATCAGCCCAGCTACAATCATCCTGCCTTCTTCCCCTTCTCCACTCTTTCTCCTTAACCAACAGCAACATCTCTCCCACACACAAAGGAGGGAATGTCTTGGACCTGGTCTTCAGTCGTCCTTCTCCAACTTCTGACCTTTCTTCCACTCCCCTTCACATCTCTGACCACCACTTCCTGACCTTTACACTCACTGTACCTACAGGATCCACAACTGTCCCCCGTCCATCCTTCATTAGACAAAACCTTCACACTGTCTCACCTTCATCTGTATCTTCCTGCATTCTTTCACATCTCCCAACCCCTGACTCATTCCTCTCCTTACCACTAGAGACCGCTACTAACTCTCTCCTCACCTCACTTTCCCTTTCCATTGATCAACTCTGTCCTATATCAACTAAACCCAAAAGGACTTCTCCCCTCGCGCCCTGGCTCTCCGATACATTGCGTAGCAATCGAAGAGTTCTTCGAGCAGCGGAGAGAAAATACAAGAAATCTCAACTTGACTCAGACCTACTGGATTACCAGAATCTTCTGCGCAAATTTTCTACTAACCTCACTACTGCTAAAACTGCTTTCTACAAAACAAAACTAGAAGCCTCTGCCCACAACCCTCAAAAACTCCACAACATCTTCTTATCCCTACTCAAACCCCCCGACTTCCCCTGCCCCAACTTCATTAACAGCTGATGATTTTGCCAACTTCTTCACAGGGAAGATTGAAAAAATCTGTGAGACATTCTCCACCACTAATCCTACTCTTCCCTCTGAAAATTCGACAACTACTCTAAATCAATTTTCTAAAATCACATCTGATGAAATCATTCAGATTATTTCCACAGGCAACCCAACCACCTGTCCACTAGATCCAATACCTTCTGCAATGTTTCAAACTATCTCCCCTGACCTCATCCCTTTCATTTCTTATATCATAAACAGCTCAATCTCATCTGGCCACGTACCATCCGCCTTCAAAACAGCCAGGGTTCTTCCAATCCTAAAGAAACCCACTGCTGATCCTACAGACATTAACAATTACAGACCAGTTCCCTCCTCTCGTTTCTATCCAAAATCCTTGAGCGCTGTGTCTACAACCAGCTATCACTCCATTTATCACAGAACAACCTCCTGGATCCTAACCAGTCTGGCTTCAGAACAGCTCATTCCACCGAGACTGCCCTTTTGGCGGTTACCGAGCAGCTACATGCAGCCAGATTGGCAAAACTGTCATCAGTTCTTATTCTCCTTGACCTATCTGCTGCATTTGACACCGTTACCACAAGACTCTCTTGTCAATCCTGAAGAGGCTTGGAATTCGGGGCTCAGCATGGCAGTGGTTTGCTTCCTACCTTGATGAGCGATCTTACCAAGTGACTTGGAAAAGGATCCACCTCTACCTCACGTAGACTCTCCACTGGTGTCCCTCAAGGCTCGGTGCTAGGTCCTCTTCCTTTTCTCCCTCTACACGAGATCACTTGGTGAGGTCATTTCCTCACATGGATTATCCTACCACTGCTATGCTGACGACACACAACTCCTCTTCTCCTTTCCTCCCTCTGATCTACATGCTGCTTCCAAAATCTCTGCATGTCTAACAGACATCTCGTCTTGGATGGCAGCCCATCACCTCCAACTCAATCCCACCAAAACTGAACTAATATTCATTCCAGCAGATTCTTCACCACATCAGGATCTTGCTATTTACCTAGACAACTCGCAGCTCTCTCCTTCTGCAACAGCCCGCAACCTTGGCGTAACAATAGACAACCAACTCTCCTTCTCAACTCACATCAGCAATCTTTCCCGCTCATGTAGATTCCTTCTCTACAATATCAGACGAATCCGCCCTTACCTGTCAACCCAGGCCACCCAACTACTGGTTCAGTCCTTAGTAATCTCACGACTGGACTACTGCAACTCCCTTCTAGCTGGTCTACCTCTATGTACCATCCGACCTCTACAACTCATACAAAATGCAGCAGCACGACTGATCTTCAACCTTCCCAAATTCTCCCATACCACCCCTCTGCTACGTTCCCTTCACTGGCTCCCAGTAGCTGCACGCATCAGGTTCAAAATACTGATGCTGGCCTACAAAGCCAAACATGGAGCAGCACCATCCTACCTCACAGCCCTCATTACACCTCGCACTGCACCTCGTCTACTCCGAGCCTCCAGTACTGCTCGCCTGGTCCCTCCATCTCTGAAGGTAAAAGGAAAACATTCATCCAGACTCTTCTCCGTCTTGGCCCCTCGGTGGTGGAATGAACTTCCCCTCGAGGTCAGAACAGCTCAGTCACTGAGCACCTTCAAACGGCAGCTCAAGACCTTCCTCTTTAAAGAATATTTAGATTAAATTGTAATTTTCTTGTCAAACTTTGTGTACAGAATCTACAACAGAGTGAATTAAATAGATGTATTCATAGTTGGGGTCCTAGTGAACCGGAATTGATCTCTTCATCGATGGTAACTTGAAAGCACGTTGTAAGTCGCTCTGGATAAGGGCGTCTGCCAAATGCCGTAAATGTAAATGTAAATGTAGGTCGGTGTGTGTGTAGTAGTGTATATCGGTGTGTAGTTGTGTAAAGTTGTACATGTCGGTGTGTGTGTAGTAGTGTATGTCGGTGTGTAGTTGTGTAAAGTTGTACATGTCGGTGTGTAGTGTGTGTAAAGTTGTACATGTCGGTGTGTACCTGTGTAAAGTTGTACATGTCGGTGTGTGTGTAGTAGTGTATATCGGTGTGTAGTTGTGTAAAGTTGTACATGTCGGTGTGTGTGTAGTAGTGTATGTCGGTGTGTAGTTGTGTAAAGTTGTACATGTCGGTGTGTACCTGTGTAAAGTTGTACATGTCGGTGTGTACCTGTGTAAAGTTGTACATGTCGGTGTGTACCTGTGTAAAGTTGTACATGTCGGTGTGTACCTGTGTAAAGTTGTACATGTCGGTGTGTGTGTAGTAGTGTATGTCGGTGTGTAGTTGTGTAAAGTTGTACATGTCGGTGTGTAGTTGTGTAAAGTTGTACATGTCGGTGTGTACCTGTGTAAAGTTGTACATGTCGGTGTGTGTGTAGTAGTGTATATCGGTGTGTAGTTGTGTAAAGTTGTACATGTCGGTGTGTGTGTAGTAGTGTATGTCGGTGTGTACCTGTGTAAAGTTGTACATGTCGGTGTGTACCTGTGTAAAGTTGTACATGTCGGTGTGTACCTGTGTAAAGTTGTACATGTCGGTGTGTGTGTAGTAGTGTATGTCGGTGTGTAGTTGTGTAAAGTTGTACATGTCGGTGTGTAGTTGTGTAAAGTTGTACATGTCGGTGTGTACCTGTGTAAAGTTGTACATGTCGGTGTGTGTTGTAGTAGTGATATCGGTGTTGTAGTTGTGTAAAGTTGTCTCATGTCGGTGTGTGTGTAGTAGTGTATGTCGGTGTGTGTAGTTGTGTAAAGTTGTACATGTGGTGTGTACCTGTGTAAAGTTGTACATGTCGGTGTGTAGTTGTGTAAAGTTGTACATGTCGGTGTGTAGTAGTGTATGTCGTGTGTGTGTGTAGTAGTGTATGTCGGTGTGTAGTTGTGTAAAGTTGTACATGTCGGTGTGTAGTTGTGTAAAGTTGTACATGTCGGTGTGTACCTGTGTAAAGTTGTACATGTCGGTGTGTGTGTAGTAGTGTATATCGGTGTGTAGTTGTGTAAAGTTGTACATGTCGGTGTGTACCTGTGTAAAGTTGTACATGTCGGTGTGTACCATGGTGTAAGGTTGTACATGTCGGTGTGTAGTTGTGTAAAGTTGTACATGTCGGTGTGTACCTGTGTAAAGTTGTACATGTCGGTGTGTACCTGTGTAAAGTTGTACATGTCGGTGTGTAGTTGTGTAAAGTTGTACATGTCGGTGTGTACCTGTGTAAAGCTGTACATGTCGGTGTGTGTAGTAGTGTATGTCGGTGTGTAGTTGTGTAAAGTTGTACATGTCGGTGTGTACCTGTGTAAAGTTGTACAGGTCCGTGTTTTTGCTGTGGAACGGCTGCCTCAGCAGCGCCCCCTGCAGGCGTGACGCGAACTCTTCGTCCCGCAGGAAGTTCCGGATCACGCAGTGAGGGAAC
>NW_021630096.1:170008-187508 GCF_900700375.1 Denticeps clupeoides
CATCACCAACCCTGCACTGACACCACCTACAGGAGCACTCCACCCTGAAAGGGGGTCCCTCTCTGTATCACTCCTTCCCAAGGTGTGTGGTCATGTGTTGGTGTGTGGAAACGTGTGCGGTAACATGTAGGTGTGCGGTAGCGTGTCGGTGTGCGGTAGGGTGTACGGTAACATGTCGGTGTGGGGAAACATGTGCGGTAACGTGTTGGTGTGTGGTAACATGTTGTGTGCGGTAACGTGTCGGTGTGTGGTAACATGTGCGGTAACATGTTGTGTGTGGTAACGTGTGTGGCAACGTGTTGGTATGTGGTAATGTGTGCGGTAGCGTGTTGGTGTGTGGTAACGTGTTGGTGCGTGCTAACATGTTGTGTGTGGTAACGTGCGTGGCAACGTGTTGGTGTGTGGTAACGTGTCGTGTGTGGTAAGCTGCGTGTCAACTTGGTGCGTGGTAACATGTTGTATGTGGTAGCGTGTCGGTGTGAAGTAACATGTAGATGTGTGGTAATGTGTGAGGTAACGTGTCGGTGTGCTGTAACGTGTGCAGTAGCGTGTTGGTGTGTGGTAACATGTGTGGTAACGTGAGTGGCAACGTGTTGGTGCATGGTAACATGTTGTTTGCGGTAATGTGTGTGTGTTAACATGCTCGGTAACATGTGTGCGGTAACGTGCGTGGTAACATGTGTGCGGTAACGTGTCGGTGTGTGGTAACATGTGCGGTAACGTGCATGGCAACGTGCGTGGCAACGTGTTGGTGTGTGGTAATGTGTGCGGTAAAGTGTCGGTGTGTGGTAACATGTGCGGTAACATGTTGTGTGTGGTAACATGCGTGGTAACATGTTGTGTGTGTGGTAACATGTGTGCGGTAACGTGTCGGTGTGTGGTAACATGTGCGGTATCGTGTGTGGTAACGTGCGTGGCAACGTGCGTGGCAACGTGTTGGTGTGTGGTAATGTGTGCGGTAACGTGTCGGTGTGTGGTAACGTGCGATAACATGTTGTGTGTGGTAACATGCGTGGTAACATGTTGTGTGCGGTAACGTGCGTGGTAACGTGTCGGTGTGTGGTAACGTGCGGTAACATGTTGTGTGTGGTAACATGCGTGGTAACATGTTGTGTGCGGTAACGTGCGTGGTAACGTGTCGGTGTGTGGTAACATGTTGTGTGTGGTAACATGCGTGGTAACATGTTGTGTGCGGTAACGTGCGTGTTAACATGTTGTGTGCGGTAACGTGCGTGGTAACGTGTGCGGTAACGTGTCGGTGCGTGGTAACATGTGCGGTAACGTGTTGGTGCGTGGTAACGTGCGTGGCAGCGCGTCGGTGTGTGGTAACATGTTGTGTGCGGTAACGTGCGTGGTAACGTGTCGGTGTGTGGTAACATGTTGTGTGCGGTAACGTGCGTGGTAACGTGTGCAGTAACGTGTCGGTGCGTGGTAACATGTGCGGTAACGTGTTGGTGTGTGGTAACGTGCGTGGCAGCGTGTCGGTGTGTGGTAACATGTTGTGTGCGGTAACGTGCGTGGTAACATGTCGGTGTGTGGTAACATGTTGTGTGCGGTAACGTGCGTGGTAACGTGTCGGTGTGTGGTAACATGTTGTGTGCGGTAACGTGCGTGGTAACGTGTGCGGTAACGTGTCGGTGCGTGGTAACATGTGTGGTAACGTGTTGGTGTGTGGTAACGTGTGCGGCAACGTGTCGGTGTGTGGTAACATGCGCGGTAACATGTTGTGTGTGGTAACGTGTCGGTGTGTGGTAATGTGTCGGTGTGTGGTAACATGCGCGGTAACATGTTGTGTGTGGTAACGTGTCGGTGTGTGGTAATGTGTCGGTGTGTGGTAACATGCGCGGTAACATGTGGGTGTGCGGTTTACTTGTATGAGACTGCTGCTCCCCGCCGCTGGGTGGAGAACCTCCTCCTTCATCTGGTTCCACCGGGAGCTTCTCTCCACAGGAGGGGCAGAACTTGAACGTTGGCTGCAGGCGAGCGCCGCACTGCGGGCAGAAACGGAGCAGCATGTCTCCCCGACAGGTGGTCTAGCACTTCCTGGTCAGTAGGTCCAGCAGCTCCTCCTCAGAAGGACCGTGACCACGCGTGGAGCCGCTCCTCGGATGCCGGGGTGGGTTGGTTAGTGGTTAGTTAGCTGGTTAGTTCTGGGGTGCGGCTGCTGCTTACATGAAGTAGAACTCCGAACTCCAGCAGAACCAACTCTGATTACCCGACATGCTGCTACTGGCCAACTACCGCAGGCAGCGCGCTCCGCTACGTCATACGTCATCACGTCGCGCTTAACACCTACGGAAAGCGAAGTGGCTCTTTTTTTTCTCTCAAACTTCTTTAAAATATAAGAACTTGGACAGCGCAGGTGAGCAAACGGAAGAAAAGAAAAACCGTAGATGTAGTAAAACCACAAGTTTATACAAAGCCACTTGTTTTAATATTTCATTACAGAACGCGTTATCACAACATTACAATCAGATTTACTTATATAGCGGAAGTGCTGACTGTTTTATTTCTCCGAATCTTTCATGGTCTGCAGTGGAAATCGTCATCAGTATAAGAGGGTGTTACCTTCTGGTACCTTCATCTTTATTTCACAGTTCGCATCAGCTCAAAACCAACATGAACACAGCCAAATGAGGAAAAATACAATCCTGAGCTAAATTAGCATGGAACCAGGCATCAGGAGGAGATGCCCTCCTCCTGGGCTCTTTATGTGAAGATGATGAAGTGCAGAGAGGTCCATGGTGGTCCATTTATTGTGGAGAACACCAGGCAGGTGCACGCTGCTTCCTCCACGATCTTCTGAGCTGATCATCAGGGAGCTGCTGTTATAAACCTACTTACCTCAGACGCCCATCAGCACCCTCAACACCCACACACACACACACACACACACACACACTCATCCCACAACTAAACGAGGAGATTCCAGCTCTACAGTCAACAGAATAAAACGGAGGCGGGCTCAGGGGTTTTGTTCCGTTAAAAATGCAAAACAGAAAATGGGAAACGGTCACAGTTTATTTACCTCACCCAGAACGACCAATCATAATGCACCACACCCAAACTCCACCTCTTGTCTCTGAGCAATAAAAACGGCTCGCTCCGCCTCCAGATCCTTCCTGAGTCTATCCAGTTCCTCACGCTCTTTACAAAGCTCCTCCCTCTCTTTGTGGAGCTCCTCCTTCTCCCTACTGAGACCCTCCTTCTCTCTGGCCAGTGCCCTGACGTCCTCCAGGTGGGCGTCCTTCTCCGCCTGCAGCTCTCGGCTCTGCTGCAGTAACTCCCGCTGCTGCTCCAGGCTCCGCCCCTCCTCCCGCTGCACCCGCCGCAGCGCCTCCGTCAGCTCGCGCTCCCGCTGCAGGATCCGCCCCTCGCTCCAATCAGCGGCTACGCAACAGGGGACAAAAAACATCATTGCAGATGATCTCAGAAGAACAAGGTACAAGTGGAAGTGACGTGATCGTCATTCTGAGACACTGCAGCACAGCACACAGTGAAACGTGTCCTCTGTATTTAACCATCACCCTTGGTGAGCAGTGGGCACCATGACAGGCGCCCGGGGAGCAGCGTGTGGGGACGGGACCTTCGTCAAGGGGACCTCAGTGGCACCCCGGCGGTTCGGGATTTGAACCGGCAACCTGATTACGGGGCCGTTTAACTAACCGCTAGGCCACCACTGCCCGCGTTTGAACTCTTCCCAAACAGCGTAAATGTTTGGTAGGTGTTAGTAGCCTAGCAGGTAACACACCAGAAGACCCAGGTTCAAAGCCCACTTACTACCATCGTGTCCCTGAGCAGGACACTTAACCCTGAGTGTCTCCAGGGGGGACTGTCCCTGTCACTACTGACTATAAAGCGCTCTTTATAAGGGCGTCTGGTAAATGCTGTAAATGTAAGTCTGTACCCAGAAAACAATCCTCCTCATTAATATGGACTCTGACATTTCAAAGTGTGTGTGTGTGTGTGGCGAGTTTGGGGTCACTGCTCACTCAGGGTGATGGTTAAATACAGAGGACACATTTCACTGTGTGCATCGTGTGCTGTGCTGCTGTGTATCACATGTGACAATCACTACACTTTAAATGTAAATAATAAGTGAGGAAATTAAGGACAAGTAAAAAGTTGACGACTGCAGGACATTGCACAGCTGGACTTGTCCTCTGCATCATTTTAAACTTTAACATAATTTACATTTACAGCATTTACCAGACGGCCTTATCCAGAGCAACTTACAATCAGTAGTTACAGGGACAGTCTCCCTGGAGACACTCAGGGTTAAGTGTCCTGCTCAGGGACACGATGGTAGTAGGTGGGGTTTGAACCTGGGTCTTCTGGTGTGTTACCCGCTAGGCTACATCACCCAAAGAAACGTAAGAATTAAAAGCGTCTTCAGCTGCTGGTGTATATCGTACAGGGCGGTTCATACGGGACCGGGACATATTTAGTGTATTAAGCAGCGAGACGGGGTAAAGTTGGTATTGTAGTTGTGTAGCGACGTGCGTGAGAAGCGAGGACGTTGTACCTGGGTAGTGGGTGTGCGTTCGAGGGGAGTGGTCTGTCGGGGTCTCGGGGGCGGGTTTCTGGGCGGGCCGGGAGATGGGCGTGTCTGCCGGCGCGCCCTTGCGCGTGGCGGGCCGCTTGACCGCGCTGCCCTCCAGCTGGGCGTGCTGGGTGGGGTGGCGCTTCAGCAGGTGGCGCAGCAGGTTGCTGGTGCTGCTGTGGTACTGCAGCTTGTCCCCGCAGAGCAGGCAGCGGGCGCGCTGCTGCTGCTCCACCTTCTCGTAGTGCGCCCACACCGCGCTCCACTTCCTGGAGGTGGTGGGCGCCGCCACCCTGCCGCCCTCTTCCTCCTCCTCCTCCTCCTCCTGCGGAAGCCTCTCAGCGTGTTGCCCTTCCGTCACCGCCTCGTCCCCCGCCGCCGCGCGGAGGATTCCCTCTATAGCGCCGTCCATCTCGGTGTCGCTTTCCAGCGGTGCCGCGTCGTCCTCCACCACCACCGCCACTGGGGGGGACAAACCAGTCAGCAACATGACCTCTGACCCCCACATCTGGGTCCCTCAGAGTGACTCAGGAGTCACTTGAGTCTGTATGAGTGAGTGTGGCGGTTATGCAACTTTAATGGTAATAATCGGTGTATTTATGCACATGGTGTAGTTAGGATTCAGTTCAATGGAGAGTCGTGACTCACGAGTTATTTAATGGATCCGGGTGAGCTCCACAAACCATGAGACTGTATGAACAAGCCTCGTTATATGTCGGCCGGGATGAAGAGAGTAAAGAGAAGCGAACCTTCCACCACCGCCGCCGCTCCTCCTCCTCCTTCGCCGCCGCTGCTGCTGTTGTTGTTGGGGACACTGGGCTCCGCGGTGCGAGTCGCCCGGTTCCGGGGGCCGCCGTCGGCGAACTCCGTCGGATGCTTGGTCCGCAGGTGGCGCAGCATGTTGGTGGTGTGGCCGAAGTAGAGCACCGTCTTCATGCAGATCATGCACAGAACCCGCTTGTCGTTCTCCGCGTGGAAATAGGACCAGACGACGCTGCGCTTCCGCGCCGCCGCCATTTTGGCCGAGGTGTCTGCGGAGGGGAGAGGAAGAGGAGGAAATACGGCGGCGACAGCGCCCCCAGCGGCGGGGAGGGACACACACACACACACACACACACACAATAACACGACAACCGGCAGCGGCGGAACGGGCAGCCGGACGTTACAGCCGCCGCGGGTCGGTCTGGCGGGCCACCGCGGCTCCCTGGTTTACACCTTCCCGCCGTGAGGCGGAGCTCGTACCCCCGCATTCCCCGGCCTCCCTCCGCGCATGCGCAGACGCGGCGCGACGCGCTGCTTACGGTTGGGCGTGTGGAGCTCGGCGCTGAGCTGTCCCGGGTGTACGGTCCGCAGGTGGCGCAGCATGTTGGTGGTGCGGCCGAAGTGCAGCACGGAGCCGCGGCAGAGGGAGCAGCGGACCTTCTTGTGGTTCTCGGCCTGGAAGAAGGACCAGACGACGCTGCGCTTCTTGCGCTCCATGGCTCAGCTAGCCGCTCCTGATGACGTGCTGCGCGCGGGGGGCGTGTCGTCGCTACGCGGTGTTGTGGGCGGGGCTTGTGCGTTTCGCGCCCTCTACCGGCCACTTGGCCACATAAAATGTACTTACACGGTTTTTAATTATTCATACATTCCAAGAACCATACAATATGTCGATACATGAGTAGAGTGGAATAAACACGTTTTAATGAATTTGTTATTATCATGTGACTATATGTATGAATTTGTCAAGAATGGAGCCTCTGTAAATTAACTTATTTATTCCGCTTATAAATTAACCAGACAAATGTTTAAGGCATCTCCATTAACACACACACACACACACTCTCTACATGAGCCACTCAATTAAATAAAAAGCAACACGCACACACAGGCAGTAGAAAATCACGTTCAGTAGGAGCTTATACAGTACTTCAAATACAGTGTTTCAATTCAAAACACACACACACACACACACACACGTAAAAGAAGCGTTTAGAGTTTTCCAGAACTTCCAAAAATTAAAAACTGCAGCAGCTTCTCAGTTGGCATAACACACTCACACACTCACACACACACACACACACACACACACTCAGTGCGCTGCTGTTAGCTGGTTGTGGTTGGAATCTGCTTCCTGGGTCATGACCTCTACGCTCTCCCACTCTCCGCTGCGATTGGCTCGTTTCACCGCCTCCACCACCGCATGGACGTACAGTCCGTCTTCAAACGATGCGGCCATGGCAACAGGTGGCCGCGCCCATGACCTGCGGTCCTCCTGCGCCTCAAAAGCCAAACGAAGCTGCGTCACCATGGCCACCAGCCCTCTGACAGCCGGCCCCGCCCCTGCCTTGTCACTCAACAGGAGCTCCTCCCTTTGGTCACAGTGACGCTGACCCCACAGCTCCGTTCCCCGAGCAACCAGCCTCCCAGCTGAGCCCACAGCCATCACTTCATGGTGGGCGGAGCCAGGGAGGTTGAAGTTCAGCGTGACGCTGCAAACCACGCCTCCCGACATCAGCATCTGGAAGCAGGCGTAGTCGTCCGCGGTAACCGAGCGAATGCCACCCCCTGCTCTGCCCACAAACGTGCGCAGCATTCCGTGCACACGCAGCGCACGAGAGCCAATCAGGTGGCTCAGCAGGTCAATGATGCACCAGCCAATGGTGTGCAGGCCGCCGCCCCCCATCAGCTCCTCCCACGCCCAGCCGTACGACTGGCTGAGCAGAGAACCGCCGTACACACGCGCCTCACACACCTGCAGCACAGCAAGATGAGAGAAAGTGTGTGTGTGTGTTTCACAGCATCATCAACCACTGTCAGTTAGGTGTGTGTGTGTATGTGTGTGTGTGTTAACCTGCAATTTTCCACAGTAGCCCTCATCCAGAAGCTTCTTCATCAGGACGAACGCTGGAAGAAACCTCAGTGCGTTACCCATAATGCTCAGTAGTTGGGGGTAGTATCTCGCTGCAGCGACCATCTGCATCGCATCAGCACACGATGCGGCCATTTCGCTGATGACATTCTTACCTATACCTAACACACACACACACACACACACACACACTTTCAGGAATCAGCAACACTTCTCTACAGCTCTGCTACTTCGCTACGACTGTGTGTGTGTGTGTGTGTGTGTCACAAGAGAACAGGAAACAGGTCTTTGTGGAGGAATTCACTCAACTAGGCACACAATACTACTCTGTGTAGATGGTGTGATCTTATCGAAGACCAGGGAACGGATCCCGACGCACACACCACCAGATCTGATAAAACAGTTGGAACGCTGGGTGTGTAAACAGCGACATTAAACAGGAAGGAGCTCCGCCCACCACACGGAGAGCAGCAGGGTGGAGCTGCAACAGTTCCATTGCTGGAGTAAAACTGGTACAGAGCTGCCAGACCCTTATTCCAACACCCTGATCAACACTCGACACACCATCCGGAGCAGAAGCCGTGACCTCTAACCTC
Organism: Denticeps clupeoides; assembly: GCF_900700375.1. Taxonomy (NCBI): domain Eukaryota; kingdom Metazoa; phylum Chordata; class Actinopteri; order Clupeiformes; family Denticipitidae; genus Denticeps; species Denticeps clupeoides. The sequence continues at coordinate 177,999 of NW_021630096.1, forward strand.
GTGACCCCCTTTCAGGGTCGTGTGCATCTTACCGAGTGCCTTGACAGCGATCTGTCGTGTGTGAGGCGGGGGCGTGTGAATGCAGACCAGGTGAACGTCAGGGTGCAGCAGGACATCATCTGATTGGTTTGTGGAGAATGGAATGTTCAGCTCTTGTGCAACAGACTCCGCCTCTTCCTGGCTCCTCCCCCACAGCGCCTGCACAGGAAAGCCCTGTTCCCTAAGCAGCGGAACCAGAACCCGCACAGTATGGCCTGTTCCAAACACGCCTACACCTGGGAGCATGGTTCTCACGTACACACACACAGGACAACCTGGAGACAGAAAAACAGAAAAAACGTTCCTTAAAATCACGAATGACATGATCCACACCATCCAAATGCAACCACCCATCACTAAACCCCACCCCACCCATCCCTCTTACACTAAACCCCACCCCACCCATCCCTCTTACACTAAACCCCACACCACCCATTTACATTACATTTACCAGACGCCCTTATCCAGAGCGACTTACAATCAGTCGTTACAGGACAGTCCCCCCTGGAGACACTCAGGGTTAAGTGTCTTGCTCAGGGACACAATGGTTGCAAGTCTTCTGGTTCATAGGCGAACGTGTTAACCACTAGGCTACTACCACCCTATCACTAAACCCCACCCCATCCATCCCTCTTACACCAAACACACACCATTTAGGTTACAGGGACAGTCCCCCATAAGACAAGTGTCCTGCTCAGGGACACGATGGTAGTAAGTAGGGTCTGAACCCCGGATGTTAACCCGCCAGGTCATTACGAGTCGCCCTGACGTCAACCCCCGTGTATTATCACAGCAGGATGATGAAGGGACGCCTCTGGTATATATCTCATCATCAGAGACCAGGGCTGCTTCAGTCCGGACTCTTATCACCCACACGGCCGCGATCTCGGTTCTGGTACCGGACTGGTAGCCTCTTATACGACGCGTTCCGTCAGCGGAACGCCGCGGGTGTTTTCCGGGGTAGGAAACAGCGCAGCGGCGGCCCGAGGTGAACCAAGTTTCCGCCGCTACCGGTGCCACCTTCTCCGCATCCCGGAAAACAGCTCTGAGCTCCGGCCGGACTCTTACCGCGGTCCCGCCGCCCGGATCCGAACGCCAGAACGCAGCGCGCCGACCCGCAGTACAAACCCACGGCCGCCGCTGATGTTCATCCGTCGGTGCGCTTCACGCATGCGCACCACGCACAGCCCCACAAAGATCCGCCACGCCCCTTTCACACACCCAGGGGCGTGGCCACGAGCAGCGAATCACTTCATAAACAGAAGCCAGATTTGAATTTAAAATAAGTATATTATAAAATCAGATTTCATGTTTAATAAATAACAAACCTGATATAGACCACAAAAAATAGTTTATTTCTAGAAGAGAACACAGAAAACAGCACAAACATGTAATAGAGTAATGAAATGACAGGAAAAGGAGCAATAAATGAACTGAAGAAAAAGGAAATTCTGGGTTGTTGATGAAGAATGAAAACATGATGGTGAAGAACCACTTTAATACGATTTTAAAACTTTCTCTCTTTTACACGCACACGGTCAGCGCCGCTGATGGGGAACAACTTTGTTGCCGCTGGTCGCTACGGGGATGAGAAGCTTCCGATACTCAAGAGGCAGGAAGTTCTCAATGAGAACATTCACCGGCAAGCTGTCAGTCACAAAGCCCTGCCTGCAAGGGTACAGAGAGAAAAGTGGATGATCAGAACGCACAGAGAGAGAGAGAGAGAGAGAGAGAGAGAGAGAGAGAGAGAGACAGAGCGCGAGAGATGGTCTTGCCTCCTCATCAGCAGCTCCACATCCTCTCTCTTGATGGTTCTTCTCTTGGCATGAGCAGCAAATGTCTCCAAGTCATCAGAAAGACGATCAAAATACTTCTTCACTCTAAAAACAAATACACAACATATTCAATGTTATTGTGCTGAAAAAAAAAAAAAAAATCACATTCTGCTTCACGTGTAAGTGTGTGTGTGTGTGTGTTTGTGTGTGAGAGAGACAGAAGTTCCGCTTCTTACATGTCCAGGACTACTGGGTAAACATCTCCTGATACTTTAGTCTTGGTGAAATGTTTGAACACGTTCAGGATGTAACCTTTAGAGAGGGCGGGACCTGGGCGAGTTGAGGCAGCAGGGTGTTTCCTCTGCAGGCGGGGCTTTGTGACACAAGGGGTTGGACTGGAAGAAATAAAATCTTTTAATCAAATGGTCCCGTTATGAAAATGTGACTTTGTGAGATGATTTAACATTAATACGAGTTCCCCCAGCCTGTCTATGGTCCTGCAGTGGCTAGAAATGGTGATGGGTGTAAAGCATCATTCTGCTTCACCATTCAGAGAGCGGCAGCTCAGACGTCCGGATCTGGAATTTGTCCCCCTTATGATGTCATAAGGGGAAAAGTTACCTCCCATTTCTCCGCCCAGAGAATTTCCCGCCCCTCCCCTAAAACATAATCTCCACCGACCGTCATGGTTTCCAAACGTGCGAAGCATGCCTGCCTCTCTCGTCCTCATTAGCATGTAAAGCTACAGACACAGAAACAGTGCATCCTGGGAAACCTCATTGTGGCACTGGATCAAAGCGGCTCAAATTCTGCACCGATATGGACCGACATAAAAGCAAAATAAATAATTAAATAAATAAATAGTTCATGATAGGGGACCTTTAAACTGAGCAGCTGTCGGGTAGAACAACCAGAGGATTGTTTACATTGGATTAATAAATAAAAAGTTTTGCAAGAAGTAATGATGAGATGCCCCTGGCGGGCTTAACAGCAGATGAAATGCATTCTGGGTTGGCAGTTGAAGCAAACATTCCAGATTAATGTGGTGAGAGCACTAATTTGAACAATTTGAGGTTACACATCTGAAAACGAACTCAATATGAAATGTGTGGACCTGATGATCACATCTCGGAGGACAGTGGGCGTGGCCATGGCCTCATTCCTCTTCTGTCGAACAAAGGCTGGTGTCTTCATGGACAATTCTGTGAAGACCAAACAAGTACATTTCTCTGACAGCTAAGACCACAGGGAGAAGTTGTGTTTTTCAGGCCTTTTCTGCAGGAGAACACCAAATCACCTTCACTCAGAGCATCTTCTTCCTCTTCCTCTCCTCTTAGAGGAAGAGACAGGGCAGCATCATCATCATCATCATCAAGTTCTCTCTGAAAATGCATACCTTGTAGACAAACAGTACACTGGTTAGCATTATTTTACTGTACAGTACTATGGTCAGTTCCTTTGTTTTAAAGTGCTTCGTAGATAAATATGGTGTGTTAGCAAGTGTGTGTGAGATGTTTTGTATGTTCAGGTATGTTGGACAGGGTGATACCTCTCTCATTTCTCAAAGGTGTCATGCTGTAGCCCCTCATGTCTGCAGTCAACCCACAATCTGCTCCATCCTCAGAGAGGTGTGCCTGGTGGCCAATTTCCATTTCGCCCTCTTCTTCTTCCTCTGACACATCTTCAGGTTCCTCCCCTTTCATCATCTCTGGCTCTTCTTCCTCAAACTGATGCTGAAGAGTCTTGCATTCATTAGTTTCTCCAGACTTTATTTTGTTCAGACTATCCTCTCCCTCTTTATGATAATATGACTCCTGAGCCTGGACATCATGCTCCTTCTCTTCTTCCTGAGTCTGGAGATTGGGTTCTTCCTCCCCCTGAGTCTCCTCTTCTTCTTCCTGAGTCTGGAAATTGGGTTCCTCCTCCTCTTGTTCAGTCATGACATCATGCTCCTCCTCTTCTTCCTGAGTCTGGAGATTAGGCTCCTCCTCCTCTTGTTCTGTCATGACATCATGCTCCTCCTCCTCCCCCTGAGTCTCCTCCTCTTCTTCCTGAGTCTGGAGATTGGGCTCCTCCTCCTGAGTTTCCTCCTCTTCTTCATGAGTCTGGAGATTGGGCTCCTCCTCATCCCCCAGAGTCTCCTCCTCTTCATCCTGAGTCTGGAGATTGGGCTCCTCCTCCTGAGTTTCCTCCTCTTCTTCATGAGTCTGGAGATTGGGCTCCTCCTCCTCCCCCTGAGTCTCCTCCTCTTCTTCCTGAGTCTGGAGATTGGGATCCTCCTCCTCTTGTTCAGTCATGACATCATGCTCCTCCTCCCTCTGAGTTGGAACATGTAATTCGTCCATGTGGATATCTGGTTCCTCAGCTTGAGCTTTAAGCCCCTCCCCTTCCTGAACCCAGGTAGATTCATGCTCTTCTTCTTGCTCAGCCACCATCTCCTCGTCTGTCGCAGGTTGTAAACATTTTTTATCAAGTCCATGCACTTGATCCTCGGGTGTTTCCATGGAGACCGGTAGGTCATAAAGCGCCGTGTTGCACATTATTACATCGGTGGTGATATCGGGCGCAGTGGCATCACTGACACTCAGAGAGAACTTCTGCCACTCAGAATCTCCCAGAGTGTGAGCAGATGGCAACATGGGGGACTCTGTGGAGATACGAACACACAGAGGTTGAGGGAAGCAGATCGTAAATCTAATTTGACAAATGATGCGAGCTCTGAGTCTCACCATAGTTCTCCAGCCGGTTCTGGACGGCCTCATCAAATGCCTTCACACAAACTGGCTTCCGATTGGCTGCCCTTCGTTTCAGACCCACCCTCTCCGAACTGTCATCCACAAAGGGCGTCTTCAGAGTGAGGCTGAGGGTACGGAGGGAACAGAAGGGGACAGTAAACGTCCAGCTCAGAGCCAGGATACACATTCATACCCATTTGAGGCGCTTCATACCATCCTGATCCAGTGGAGACATCACGTGAGACTTCACCAGTCTTCTCCTCCTCGTCCCCTGAGGACAGAAACAGTGGGTACTCCCGCCCTGTGTGGGTGTGTAAGGTGGTAAATGTGGGTTCTCGTACCAAGTTCATGGTCCAGCTGCATCTCAAAGGCTGTAACGTTGAATGCGGGTGGGACCCTCCTCCGGCTCAGCCCCCTGGTGACCCGCGGCAGCGTCTCGGCTGACACGTCAGGCAGGTCGAGTCCAGTCCAGCCTCCCAAGCTGCCTCGGAGAGACAGATGGACACAGAGATGTCAGGAGACATCGCCACCCACTGGTAAGTACTGCTATCAGATGATGGTTATTTAACTTCCTTTTCTGAAGAGCAAACACATATACTCACCTTTGTTGGTTTCCATGGAGACTAGACTCTGTGGAACTTGGTCCCTCCTCATCCTGACCAGGCAGTTCTGTCACCACCAGAGATGCTTCCGCCTCTGTTTCAAACACATGAACGTTGCTGGAGCTACAACACAAACCCAACACCGGTCACATCAACCGTCATCGACAGCGTCCTCACCGGTCAGGATGATGCGCTTCAGCAGAACGCGAGGCGAGATGCTTTCATCCATCAACGGGGGACGCTCCTGTTTCCTGTCCAACAGGGACCGCTTCGCAGGGAGGGGCGAGCGAGACACACTCTGGAACACATGAACACACCGGCCACTCAGGAAGAGGCTCAAGACGGAAGGAATAGGGACCAAACATGAAGCCATAAGTCAGTCGAGACAGACGGACGGACGGACGGAGAGAGACGGACAGAAAGAGACGGATGGACAGAGACAGACGTCTCACCTCTTGCAGTCTGCGCGCGAGTTTGTGTCGTAATGTGACCTGGGGACTCGCGACAGCCCCCACGCTGCGTCTCACGCTTCTCAACGCGTCCTGCCGCCGTCGCTGCGCCTCACTGCAACAAACATTCAACAAACATTCATAACAAACGTAGTTATTAATACTTTTTAACGTAGTTATGAGTAAGGCGGAGTAACGTCAGCGTAGTTACGGGTACCAAATAATGAAACGTTACCTCCGCACTACCGGAGAGCGCGGCGGCTCTGTCTGTAGCACGTTCTGAAGGAGGAAGCGGGCCGACACGTCCTCCTCGGAGTCCATTTTCTCTTCCGACAAACAAAATCTCCACAGACACGAGAAAAACACACAAAAAACCTACAAACCGGCTGCAGTGTTGACGCTCAGGCCAAACCGCGCCCGCCCGTAGGATTCAAGTAAATCTCGCGAGATTTACTGTGGAACTGTGGGAAATGTAGTCCGCGTAGTCCACAGAGATTATTTTACACTTGTTTAAATACGATCGAAACTCTGTATAATTATGAAATTGGCGAATTAAACGTGAGAGTCATCAAATTTGAATGATAATAATAAATGCCCTGATATGTACGAGCGAAATGGGATTTTAAATTCTGGCTTTCAGGGACAACATAGGTAGCTACCAAAATGTGTAATGTAAACAAAGGTGGTGCCACCCCCTAAAATTCTTATATATTTCGGTCGTCTCCGACCCTGTGTAAAACCATTAAATTGTAATATTTGGTTATGTTTCCAATATTTGCATATTGGTTCACTTGAATATTTGCAATATTAAGGTCTACAGCAGTCGCTCAAGCATTTCACTGCATATCGTACCGTCTAAAATAAATAGAATTTGAATTCGACCACGTCCGGCGACCTGCAGAACCAGCCGAACCCAACGACACGGCGCGGCTCTGCCAGGACTTCCGGTCTGAAAGCCAAACCGGAAGTCGTAAGCATTGTGGGACGTGTAGTTCCGCTAATGGCCGCCGGCGACTGAAACGGAGCCCGAACCCGCAGAAGTTCGGGCAGAACCGCCGCCGCCATGCCCGGCTTCACCTGCTGCGTGCCCGGTTGCTACAGCAACTCGCACCGGGACCGCGAGCTGCGCTTCTACACCTTCCCCAAGGACCCGGCGCAGCGCGATCTCTGGCTGCGGAACGTGTCCCGGGCGGGGGTCAGCGGCTGCTTCAGCGCCTTCCAGCCGACCACCGGGCACCGCGTGTGCAGCGCGCACTTCAGCGGCGGCCGCAAGACGTACAACGTGCGCGTGCCCACCGTCTTCCCGCTGCGCGGCGTCAACGAGCGCGCGAACCGGCGCGGCAAGCCGCGGAAGGCGCGCGCGGCCGCCGACGGCGCGGGTCCGAGCGGCGCCGGCGTGGGCGTGGCCGCCCGGCGCGCCCCCGACCACTCGTACTCCCTGACCACGGGCACGACGTGCGCCGAGCTGCGGAAGAAGCTGAACGAGCAGCGCGACATCCTGGCGCTGATGGAGACCAAGATGAAGGAGATGAAGGGCACCATCCGCGCGCTGCGCGGCACCGAGGCGCGCCTCCAGGACGAGCTGCGCGAGCGCGACCGCCTGCTGACCCCGGGCTGCCCCCCGTGACCGGACTTGGACATGTATTTACACTCAGACACTCAGCAGCGTTGAGAGTTTTAATGGAAAAGCAACCATACACAACCATACTTTCGCAGCATCATCTGTCGTAGAATGTGGCCGTGTGTGCGTGTGTGTGCGCGTGCGTGCATGTGTGTGTTACAAGCGCAGCCTCTTGATGTCTTCGCTGCGGAAGTCCACTCTGAGAGCCAGCACCTGTCGCACCTCTGCAGGGGTCAGGCGCCAGGTGAGGGGGGCGGAGTTTGGTCCCCAGTAATCCAGGATTTCAGTAACCTACACACACAGCATCCCAGTCAGCATTCCTCGCCTGAACGGTGACATTAAACCAGTCGAACGCATCCGACATGGAAGCATCTCCGTGTGAGTGTGGTTTTTGTTGTTTTTTTTTTACCCTCTCCAGGTTCAGGATCGTCGCCATCTGTGTGAGCCGCGCAAATTTGTCTCTGATGGTCCAGGACGTGACGGAGGACAGATATGCCACCAGGGAGCGCAGCTCCTTGTCAAACTGCAGCCCCCCCAGCTGTGGGGACAGACAGGCAGACAGGTGAAAGGTCACGCCGTGCCACAACGCCACCGGAGCGTGTGTGCTTGATACGAACTCTGCTGAAGGTGCACTTGAAGACGGTCTTCTCCATCTCCGTGGTAATGAGATTAGTCATCAGGCTGGTCAGAGTGTCGTAGATGACGGGAGACAGCGCCACCTGCGGGGAGGGGACAGGAAGCGGGTGAACAATGTCCCGTCCTGACGCCACATTCCCATTTCTAGCTGATGAGTGTGAGGTTCCAGGTCAGGTTCCTACCTTGAACTCGACCATGAGCTGCTCCAACTGGACAATGAGCTGCTGAACCCAGGGGTCGTTCGCTTCATAATCCGAAAACTCCTCCTACAAAACACGGGACACCCTGCTTCACGTGCTGCGGTCTCCGTGTGTGTGTGTGTGTGTGTGTGTGTGTGCGCGCGTCACCTCTTCGATGTTGTGAGAGACCGACAGGAAGTTGCTGATCCAGGGTTTAACCTGCGGCTTGATGGCAGAGTTGTTCAGCTCTAAAAGCCCCTCCTACCAACACAACAAACCAATCAAATGCACGTCTCTCACAGACACACACACACACACACACACGGTGAAGAAGTGCATCAGCCACGCCCACACTCACACACACCTTACCTGCAGAAGATCTTTAAATTTGCTGGACGTGTTGACCAGATCAGACAGACAGCTGTCAATCTTGGCCTGGGCCTGGTCAGACCCCGCCCCCTGACTGAACAACTTGGAACAGTCGCTCTGTGGAGGACGAGGACAGATTAAACACTCTACACACACACACCGTGGCCATGACTGTGTGTGTGTGTGTGTGTGTGTTGCACCTCCAGGCTTTTCTTCAGAGTGCTGATGTTCTCGCTGCAGACGTCCACGTTGTTCAGAGTGACCTGTACACACCAGGCGGCGCATCAGTCCCCTCGTGACATTAACTGCTCCGTATCGCGCGTGTGCGTGTGTGTGTGTGTACTCACCAGATAGGCGTGTTTCGCCTGCTCCTGGCTGTCGATGTGTGTGTGTATTTTGCCGTGTTGTAAGCTGCTCTGCATCAGACTCACGGCGCTGCTGACGCCCCTCTGCAGGTCAGCCAGCGTGCTGCCGGGGTAACCGACCCGTAACCGAGCAACCAGAACCTCCCTACACACGCTGACTGTTAGACCTGGATGATTTTACGGGGTGTGTGTGTGTGTGTGTGTGGGTGTGCGAGTGAGCACCTGAAATCAGTCTCCAACACACTGGTCGCGTGGTTTATCATTGCACACAGACAGTCAGACGAGCTGCTGCTGAGGGCGCGGCTGATGCACTTCTTCACGATGTAGAAGGTGTCGTCCACCATGCTGGAGGTCAGCTGACCCGCCTCCCAGGTGTCCATGGCGACCGCCTGAACAAACACACACACACACACACACAGTCCACAAACATTTTACATTTACAGCCTTTACCAGACGCCCTTATCCAGAGCGACTTACAATCAGTATTTACAGGGACAGTCCCCCCCTGGAGCAATTTAGGGTTAAGTGTCCTGCTCAGGGACACGATGGTAGTAAGTGGGATTCGAACCCGGGTCTTCTGGTTCATAGGCGAGTGTGTTACCCGCTAGGTCTACCACCACAAACAGCAACACTATAACCCCAAGCCACCTGTGTGTGTACCTTGTTAATAGTTTCCCTCATGTAGTACTCCTCCATTGGAACGTAGTAGCCAATCAGCTCCTGCATACGACAACTCAGCT
>NW_021630096.1:190008-289826 GCF_900700375.1 Denticeps clupeoides
CGACACGACAGCCAATCAGACGCCCGCACCTCGGAGCCCCGCCCACGCACCTCGGAGCCCCGCCCCGCTCACCCCATCCTCTGCAGCAGCTGCATCTTGCTCTCCACGCCGCCCTGCTTCTCCACCAGCGCCTGCAGCTCCACCTCCACCTGTGTCTGGAGCAGCGACAGTCACCACAGCGCCCCCGCTGGCTGACGGCGGCTCTGCGTGTGTGTGTGTGTGTGTGTGTGTGTGTGTGTGTGTGTGTTGGGCTCTCTACCTCTTCACTACACAGCTGCGTATAAACCCGCTCCAGCTCCTCCAGGTCCGTCAGCGCCTCGATCACGTCCGTGCGGACGGAAGAACCCGCGGAACCGGGATCCGCCATCGCGCGTCTCTCTCCCGCGAACCCGCCACGTCACTTCCGCACAACGCTGCGTCTGACGTCACGTGGCTGGGTACAGCGTAATCATGGGAAGAAAAATACATTTTATAAAAACAAAAACCATCTCAATTTAACAAAAAGATACAACATAGAGAATCTTGGGTAAAAATCTCCCAGCCTTTGCTGTCAGGGTGGTAGTAGCCTGGCGGGTAACACACTCGCCTATTAACCAGAAGCCCCACTTACTACCATCGTGTCCCTGAGCAGGACACTTAACCACTACTTCTGAGTGTCTCCAGGGGGGGACTGTCCCTGTCACTACTGACTATAAAGCGCTCTGCATAAGGGCGTCTGGTAAATGCTGTAAATGTAAATCTGTACCCAGAAAACAATCCTCCTCATTAATGTGGACTCTGACATTTCAAAGTGTGTGTGTGTGTGTGTGTGTGTGTGCGGCGAGTTTGGGGTCACCACTTTAATCTGCCTCTAGATTTACGCAATGACATAATCCCGACCTGTCAATCAAACTTACACAACCTCCTTCTGTCTGTGTGTTGTGGGTCATTTTGCTCACTATTGTATAGATACTTGTTATACGTGTCAAAAATAAAATGTCAGAAACCAAAAGCACAAATGACCCCCAATACACGCAAACACGCGCTGACGCACAGAATTGTGGGATATTTGCCGTTGTTAGATATTTCTCTAATCCTCTAATCTAATGCCGTCAAACATCATCCCTCACCCACCCCCCACACACTCTCCCTGTCAGTGTGGACATTTTGTGTCCTGCAGCACTGAAACAGGATGTCTTGTCCTTGCCTGGTGATTCCACTACTTCTAGTTTGTGTAGGTGAGTGACACACACACACACACACACACAACTGGTTTTGAGGATTTATTGCTTTAATTGATGCTAACCACACATCTGTCACAACTTTTCATTGTTACTTTTAATATATGTTTATTTGTACACAAGACATTTGAATTCAGATTCATATGAAGAAGTGTGTGTGTGTGTGTGTGTGTGTGTGTGTGTGTACATTGTTGCGCACGTTAGACAGACAGGTATAATTTATGAGGAACATTGACAGTGGACTCTGCCCCGCCCCTCAGGGCTGTTGGTGTCGGTGCGGGCGGCGGCTGTGACTCCACCCTGTGGCTCCGTCTACAAGGGCTTCGCTCAGTGTCTGCTGCTGCTGGGAGACAAGCTGAGCTCCAACACACAGACTCAGGACATCCGATCAGTCTGCAGGTACAACTCTCACTCACACACACACAAAGTACAGCCCGTGCTCATCATGTGCTCTGTGTGTGTGTGTGTGTGTGTGTGTTTAGGTCCTGGGACGAGTTCCAGGTGTGTGTGAATGAGGTGCTGTCTGGTTGCCGCGGTGATGCAGCACAGGTGTGGGAGTCGCTGAAGGCGGAGTCTCGTCAGGGCCAGTTTTCTGGAAACCTATATGAGACTTGCTCCAACCAATCAACAGCCACCAGCATCCCCCAGAGCCTGCCCAGCACTGACCAGACCAATCAGGAGTCTCTGAAAGGACACGCCCCTAAAAAGAATCCCAGCCCCTTTGTGCGGCTCCTCCCATCATGCATTTGTTCACTGCTTCTGCTCAGAGTGTAGCTTTGCCCCCTCCATGTGCTGTTGTGTGTGTGTGTGATGGTCTTCTCAGTTCTACTGCATTTGTTTATTGGATTTTGAATGTGTTGCAATTAAAGGAGGATGATGCATGAAAATAAAAATCCTACAAGTGAAAATGTGAGAATTCTCCACTTTATTAATCCTCCACACACAGATATATTATTCCAAAATAAATTCATGAAGAGTGTAATTACTACATTGTGCCATTATCACTGAACCTGAACCTTCTCCACTCCCACGTTCCATCTCTCTACACAGATCATGGCTGGTAGTAGCCTACTGAGTAAGGGCGTCTGGTAAAAGCTGGAAACCAGTTCTTCACTTTAGAAGCTCCTCCTCCAGGAAGTCATCTGGTGACATGGGGCCAGTCTGTGGTCACATCTACAGTTATGTAGTTTTTGTTTTATAGAATATCTTGTATAACATCACTGTTTCTCGTGACCATCAGATCCTGAGGACTAAAGATTATGTCATGTGGTCTGATCTGCAGCATAAGGTCTGTGTTGCTGCAGACTGGTCAGGGTGTCCATGCTGACTTGCGTCCACCACCAGAACCTTCTAAAAAGAAGTGGAACTGGACTACGGAGTAATGGAAGAAGCACTCCTGGTCTGATGATTCACATTTCTGTTTATATCATGTGGATGGTCAGGGGTTGGGAACACCAGAATTTATTTTATAATAACTCAGTTTCTGGTTTTTAAGTGACACTCCCTATTGGTCGGTCTGGTTCAGAGAGATGAACTCATCTCAGGACATTTCCTGATTTGAGAGGTGAATGTGTTCTAGAAAAGGTTCAGCTTCCTCATATCAGTGTGCACTCAGTTTCTTTTCTGAAAATAAATGTCTCAAACTGAGATAAAAACCATGATGATATGTGTATGTGTGTTTTAGGGCTCTGACTTGACTGATAATTCTGGTTATGAGGTGATGCTACAGAGGCTGCAGGAAGGCCGGCGGATGTGATGTGTAAAGACATGGAGGAAATTCAGGTCCAGGATATCGTCAGTATGCTGAATGGCCTGATACAGACGTTTCTACGCGCACACACACCTCACAGCTACTCATACACTGCCTACTCAGTCCCCACATGTATTTATATTCATCCGGTTGATTCTGATTGTGTTAGTGGGGATACGAGTGAAATCAGGCTTCAGTACTGTAGCAACTTATTGATATTTAATGAAAAGTGTAATGAAGAATTAGGAACAAAAAAAATTAAGATTTCCTCACAATATCATTTTGCCTTTTGGAGATTCTTGCACAAGTCCATCAGTAACAGGATAAAGGTTCTATAGAAGAAACACGTTCTGTGGTGTTCAGCAGGCACACAGAGAACCCCTGAAAGTCCATTTCCAAGGCAGCTTCTTAATTGTAAATATTTCTTTCATGATGCCTGTGAGACCTCCGAATCAGCAGGGGGCAGTGGGACTCCCACAGAGAAGCACAGATTAAAACACATCCTCCATATGGTGGACCCTGGTTTGTCCGTGGATTTCCCAGTTCCTGACCCCGCTCAAGTCCCCCAACTTTTGAACGAATGGGTTACACAGGAACAGAACCTCTGCCTGCTGACGGACTTCTCTCTTTGCCTGACGATTTGGATGGACTGCTTCGACTTTTCTATTCTGGCTGGTCAGCCTGGTACACACTCTGCTTGTCCACTCGCTGTTAATGTCTTCTCAGTGCAGCATCATCACAGCGCAACGTGGTTTGGTCAGAAGACCGAGAGGGAAAGGCAGAGGCTGCTCTGGGTGGATCGCAGCGCATGACCAAATGCTGCAGGCAGGTAGCCAGATTAACGTCCACCCACAGGACTCCGCCGCTGTGTAGCTGTTTGACTACCTCAACAACTTCTGCCCGTGAGACCGGACAGTCCATACCGAGGCATCGCTGGTTCCTCCTTGGAATGCACATTGGTGAGATTGAGGAGCTCCTCAAAGTAATCCTTCCACCACCCCAGTCAACGTCAGCAGCTCCCCATCTTCCGTAAACAGTGTGAGTGAGTTGCTGCCTTCCTCTCCTGATGCCTCCTGGACGCCTCCCTTGGGAGGTGTTTCGGGCACATCCTGCCAGCAGGAGGCCCCCGGGTCGACCCAGGACACGCTGGAGAAATTCTATCTCCAGTCTGGTCTGGGAACGCCTTGGGGTCCTGCTGGAGCAGCTGGGGAGAGGCTCCCACGAATCGGACCCAGATAAGTGGAGGAAGACGAGGTCGAGGAAAATACAAACTTAAAAAAAATAAAGAATACAATATAAACAATCCCATATCTGTATCAGAATACTTTTGTTGCATAGCAGTACATACTGACGATCTTTGCTGTTTTTGTTCAGCATCCAGGATTTTTTTTTAGCTGGTCGTGACTATGCCTGTTTTAAACAATGCCATCTAACTGTTTGCAGCTGTGTCTCTCTGCCTGGCCACTCGCAGCTGTATTTAGTTACCTACTCACTGCTGCCTTGGGGTGGTTCACTGGCTACACAAGGTTGCTTGTACTTCTAATGAAACCTTTCAGGACTTTGTGATCCACAAATGCACCGTGGGGATGGTGCTTTGCGATGGCCGAGTGGTTAAGGCGTTGGACTTGAAATCCAATGGGGTCTCCCTGCCCAGGTTCAAACCCTGCTTGCAGCGGAAAAGGGAACTACTTGGGGCAGTGGTGGCCTAGCGGTTAAGGAAGCGGTAATCAGAAGGTTGCCGGTTGAGCAAAGCACCGTCCCCACACACTGCTCCCCGGGCGCCTGTCATGGCTGCCCACTGCTCACTCAGGGTGATGGGTTAAATGCAGAGGACAAATTTCACTGTGTGCACTGTGTGCTGTGCTGCTGTGTATCACAAGTGACAATCACTTCACTTTCACTTGCTCAGTGGCACCTTGTTACTGCGGATTCCAACCTTTTGATTACGGAGCCACTTCCTTAACACTCGGTTGCAAACCTACACAGCAAGAGCTGAAAGTCAGAGCCTGTTGAAGCTAGGAGGACCACATCATCTGCAAAAAGCAGAGACGAGATTCTCCTGCACCAAACTCGACACCCTCCACACCACGGCTGTGCTTAGAAATTCTGTCCATATAGCTTATTAACAGAACCGGTGACAAAGGGCAGCCATGGCGGAGTCCAACCCTCACCGAGAACAGGTCAGATTTACTGCCGGCTATGCGGACCAAGATCATGCTCCTCTGGTACAGGGACTGAATGGCCATCCACCCCATACTCCTGGAGCGCCCCCCATAGGGTTCCCTGGGGAACATGGTCATAATCCTTCTCCAAATCCACAAACCACATGTAGATTGGTTGGGCAAACTAATATGCCCCCCTCATCACCCTGGCAAGGGTAAAGAGCTTGTCCAGAGTTCCACGGCCAGGATGAAAACCACATTGCTACTCAATCTGAGATTCAACTATCTCAGATTGAGATATCCCTTTCCAGGGAGGCTGAGGAGTGTGATCCCCCATTAGTTTGAACACACCCTCTGGTCCCCCTTCTTAAAAATGGGGACCAAACCCTAGTCTGCTACTCCACGGGAACTGCGCTTAATGTCCACGCAATGTTGCAGAGATGTGTCAAATATGACAGCCCTACAACATCCATAGCCATAGATACCCAGGACGGATCTCATCCACCCCCGGGGCTCAGCCGCTGTGTAGCTGTTTGAATACCTCAGCAACTTCTGCCCCTGACACTGGATAGTGTATACCCACGTATCCCTGGTTCCTCCTTGGATTGCACATTGGTGAGATTGAGAAGATCATAGGCCTCCATCTTCAGCCTGGCTACTACCCTAACCTCTGATGTTCACCAGTGGGTACGGGGGTTACCACCATGACTGGCACCGGCCACCTTGCGACCACAGCTTGCAACAGACGCCTCAACAATTGCAGAGCAGAACAAATTCAAATTCCAATTTTTTTGTCACATACATAGTCATACACGGTATGATATGCAGTGAAATGCTTTTTGCGACTGTACAGACCACAGTATTGCAAATGTTGCAAGTATACAATGAACCAATATGCAAATATTGCACTTTTACGTCTTTAACATAAAATATGTGGAACAGGTAGGGTGAAGGTGTGCAAATGAGTGAAAGACAATGTATAAGATAAAAAAAAAGTAAAATGAGCAGAGATAAAAAAGCGCAAAGATTGTGCAAAGTGATTTGTGCAAAGTGATTTGTGCAAAGTGTCCAGAGTTATTGAAAGTGAAAGTGTAGTTCTATGGAGTTTTATGTACTGTTGTTGTTGAGAGCTTGGACAGCTCCTCCTCATTCTCTCTGTGTTGGACTCTCCCTGATTGCAGCAGAGACATTGAAGGTCAGGGAGCTTGGTACGGATGAATCGTTCAGCTGATCGAACCACCCTCTGTAGGGCTCGCCTGTCTCATATCTCAACCAGGTTGAGATATTTCCCGTCAGGATGCTCTCTATGGTGCAAGAATAGAAGTTCCTGAGCACCTTGGAGGGCAGTCTGAAGTCTCTCAGGCGTCTGAGGTGGTAGAGACGCTGCCGGGCCTTTTTCACCACGGTGTTGATGTGACAGGACCATGATAGGTCCTGCGTGATGTAGATACAGAGGTAACGGAAGCTGTCCACTCTCTCCTCTGGGCTTCTGTTAATGACAGGGGTCTGGTAGGTCTTCTCCTGCTTTGTACTGAAGTGCAGAATTAACTCCTTTGTCTTGCTGATGTTCAGGTGGACATTCTTCCTCTGGCACCAGTTCACCAGATTTCCATTTTGTAGTAAATCCTAAATTTGATGGGTTCTAGATGGGTTTCCTAGTTCTAGTTAGAACTCTGGCTGCAGCGTTCTGTACTAGTTGGAGTTTACACATGCACCTACTAGAGCATCCAGACAGTAATGCGTTGCAGTAATCTAACCTTGTTGTAATAAAGGTATGGACCAACATTTCTGCATCATGCATTGAAATGATATTTCTTATTTTTGCAATATTTCTAAGGTGAAAGAATGCTATCCTAGTGACATTATCTACGTGCGAATTGAATGAGAGACCTGCATCAATGATGACATCTAGATCCTTTACTTCAATACTTGGTGAAATAGAAAGGCTATCCAGGGTTATGATGTAGTCAGCCAGCTAATGCCTGACTGCTTGAGGCCCAAGTACGAGAGCTTCTGTCTTGTCAGGGTTTAACAGGAGAAAGTTGGTGAGCATCCACTGTCTAATGTCCTTCAGACAACTCTCTTATTTTGTTCAGCTGCTGCCTCTGATCTGGCATTGCTGACAGATACAGCTGTGTGTCGTCAGCGTAGCAATGAAAGCTAATACTGTGTTTGCGGATGACGTCGCCTAAAGGTAACATGTATAGAGAAAAAACTAATGGACCTAGGACAGAACCCTGTGGAACACCAAACTCTACTTTGATGTCCACAAACTGATATCGGTTGGTCAGATATGATCTGAACCATTCAAGGGCTGTTCCCTTAATCCCAATAACATTCTCTAACCTGGCAAGGAGAATAGCGTGATCGATAGTGTCAAACGCTGCACTCCGATCAAGCAGGACACGAGATGCGTCCCTGATCAGATCAGCAGGTCATTAACCACTTTAACCAGCGCTGTCTCAGAGCTATGATGAGGTCTAAATCCTGATTGATATACTTCATGGATATTGTTACAGTCTAGGTATGCGCTCAGCTGCTGGGCTACGACTTTTTCTAAGATTTAAGATAAACGGAAGGTAGGATATCGGTCTATAATTTGAAAGCTGACTGTGATCAAGACCAGGCTTTTTAATCAGGGGACTAATAACTACTACCTTGAATGAACTTGGTACGTGACTGGTGCTAAGCAACGAGTTAATAATTTTGAGGATAGAATTTATAATATCGGGTGCTACTTGTTTAGGGACCTTGTTGGAAGCGGATTTGATACATTGATTTGACGAAGAGATTAGTTGAGACTCTTCTCCGTCTTGGCCCCTCGGTGGTGGAATGATCTTCCCCTCGAGGTCAGAACAGCTCAGTCACTGAGCACCTTCACACGGCAGCTTACAATGTGCTATCAAGTTACCATGGATGAAGTGATCAGTTCCGGTTCATTAGGACCCCTAACTATGAATATAACATTTTCTTCACTCTGTTGTAGATTCCGTACACAAGTTCGACAATAAGAAAGTTACAAGTTAATCTAAATATTCTTTAAAGAGGAAGGTCTTGAGCTGCCATTTTAAGAAACTTGAGGGGAAGTTCATCTAGAAGTTCGTCTAGATGAATGTCTTCCTTTTACCTTTAGTGATGGGGGGACCAGGCGAGCAGTACTGGAGGCTCGGAGTGTACGAGGTGCAGTGCGAGGTGTAATAAGGGCTGTGAGGTAGGATGGGGCTACTCCTTGTTTGGCTTTGTAGGCCAGCATCAGTATTTTGAACTTGATGTGTGCAGCTACTGGGAGCCAGTGGAGGGAACGTGGTGTGGGACAATTTGGGAAGGTTGAAGATCAGTTGTGCTGCTGCATTTTGTATGAGATGTAGAGGTCGGATGGTACATAGAGGTAGACCAGCTAGAACGGAGTTACAGTAGTCCACTCGAGAAGGACTGAACCAGTATCTGGGTGGCCTGTGTTGACAGATAAGGGCAGATTCGTCTGATATTGTAGAGAAGGAATCTACATGAGCAGGAAAAGGTTGCTGATGTGAGTCGAGAAGGAGAGTTCTGTGAGTTGTCCAGGTAAATAGCAAGATCTTGATGTGGTGAAGAATCTGCTGGAATGAATATTAGTTCAGTTTTGGTGGGATTGAGTTGGAGGTGATGGGCTGCCATCCAAGATGAGATGTCGGTTAGACATGCAGAGATTTTAGAAGCAGCATGTAGATCACAGGGAGGAAAAGAGAAGATGAGTTGTGTGTTGTCGGCATAGCAGTGGTAGGATAATCCATGTGAGGAAATGACCTCACAAAGTGATCTTGTGTAGAGGGAGAAAAGGAGAGGACCAAGTACTGAGCCTTGAGGGACACCAGTAGTCAAGTCAAGTCAAGTCAAGTCAACTTTATTGTCAATTCTGCCACATGTACAGGACATGCAGAGAATTGAAATTACGTTACTCTCTGACCCATAAAAATAACATTAAAAGAGTCTATGTAGAGAGTCTATGTGAGGCAGAGGTGGATCCTTTCCAAGTCATTTGGTAAGATCGCTCATCGAGGTAGTAAGCAAACCACTGCGATGCTGAGCTTGGCCGTCCGGCACCTGTCTGCTGCTTCTGGAGACCCACAGACCAGCCATGCCCCATAGGCCTCCATCTTCAGCCTGGCTACTACCCTAACCTCTGATGTTCACCAGCGTGTACGGGGGTTACCACCATAACTGGCACCGGCCACCTTGCGACCACAGCTTGCAACAGACGCAGACATTTTTTACCGATCTGGCCGCATGTAGATGCTTGGTAACAGCCAGAAGGGCAGTCTCTGTAGAACAAGCTGTTCTGAAGCCAGACTGGTTAGGATCCAGGAGGTTGTTCTGTGACAGATGAAGTGATAGCTGATTGTAGACACAGCGCTCAAGGATTTTAGAAAGAAATGAGAGGAAACTGGTCTGTAGTTGATGCCTGTAGGATCAGCGGTGGGTTTCTTTAGGACTGGAAGAACCCTGGCTGTTTTAAAGGCAGATGGTACATGGCCAGATGACATTGAGCTTTTTATGATATAAGAAATGAAAGGGATGAGGTCAGGGGAGATGGTTTGAAGCATTGCTGAAGGGATTGGATCTAGAGGACAGGTGGTTGGGTTGCCTGTAGATATTATCTGAATGATTTAATCAGATGTGATCTTAGAAAATTGATTTACAGCAGTTGTAGAATTTTCAGAGAGTAGAGTAAGATTTGTGCTGTGCATATTTTTTCAGTCATCCCTGTGAAGAAGCAAAATCATCTGTAATAATTTCATTAACAATGAGCGTTTTAGGTGTGAGAGATCTAACATTTAATAATCCTATTCTCATATCGGAGGTGCTGGTGGTACGTTCAGAGGGTATGGTAGTAACGGGTAATAAGTTGCTGAAACAGACACCCCGTCCAGCCCGGGGAACAGACACATTGTCAACATATTTATGAGTTTTATTATTAATTTTTCCTGTAGAATCTCTTGTTTTAATAGAGCGAGGTAAAGACACAGTGTTAATATTGAAAAAGCTGGGTGGCGACGCTCAATTTAGGGAGTCTGTCTGACGCTTGGTCTTGGCTCTGGCGAGTCAGTTTTATTTTTTGAATCTAAGACTATGAGCCAGATTTTTAGACAACTGAGTGGTGCCCGCCCAATTGGGGTGGATGCCATCTCGCCCAAAAAGACCAGGCTTCCCCTTAACGAAACACCACTCAAGTTCAGATCTGGCGGGCTGTTCCTCACAATCAAAGAAAGAGCAGCACCTTTCCAAGACTGCACGTCTGGCTAAAGGGGAAGCAAAAGATACTGTCTGGCTGTCAGGCGTGTAAACACACAGACAATCGCGCGAGATCGGAAACGCCCTTGTAGCGTGCGGGTTTGACCCAAACGCGGAGAGAGTCGCGGGAGGTTGGAAAACACACGCAGTTGTTGTTGTAATAGCCGAGCGCTAAAAGTGGAATCCCACCAGGGAAACGCCGTTACGATATACCGGCCGACAAAGTAGCTCACGAGCTGAAGAGAAAGAGAACTCACGGTACCGGAGATGTAGAGGACTGGAGAAGGTAGGAGCTCATGGACCATGAAGAAAACACGATGTCTGAGCGAGGAGCAGGTGCCAGGACTTCCTGTTTATATCCTGTCCTAACCAATCCTCGCTCTTCCTCGCAGTCACCTGACTCACTCACCTGACACTGGCATTTTACCGGGGTCAGACATGCATCATCACTGATGCCAAAAAAGCGCAGTCAAAGGATTAGGTTTTATATGCTGTTTGAGGACAGAAGAAAGGGTTTGAAATATCTCCCTCCAATATTTTTCAAGGCTAGGACACGACCAATACATATGAATAAGCAAAGCATCCTCACTTCCACATTTATCCACATTTGGGTAAATACGTGATAGTTTGACTTTGGACATATGAACTCTGTGCACAACTTTAAACTGTAAAAGACAGTGACGGGCACATAAAAATAAGTCATTAAAACACACAATTCCCTTCCTATACCAGTCATAAAATACAGGGTCAGATAAAGAGGGTTGAAAGAGATGATTTGATATAATTGGATTCAAAAGAAAGAAACCAGTTAGATCAAAGTGTTTTCTCATCTGAGCCCATACTCAGTATGCCAAATGACCGGATTATCAATTGACTTGTTTCAGGCTACAGGAAGTGGAGATCCAAGAAGTGCCAAAACAGAAAACTCTTTAGCTGAATTCAATTCCAATGACACCCAGGATGGACAATTATCTTTGTTTTGGGAATAGAACCAGGGTGTTTTCCTCTCTCTATATAAGATGATATATCTGAATCAATAAAAGATTCAGGGATAAAGGTAGGTATTGACTGGAGCAAATACAAAAATTTAGGAAGGAATTATCTGAATTAATTCTTCCCACTAAAGATGTAAGAAGAGGGGACCATTGTGTCAAGGATAGTGTAAAACTAGAAGCAAAAATTCCAGGGGAAATTTTGATGGGTCTGTCCGGGCATTGGTCACAGCTGCGGGCATGGGATTTGAAAAATGGGGCTTCTTTACTGTGGTACTGCAGTATCACTTCAAAGAATTCCCATTCGGCCTGACCACTCCGTTGTTTCTTTACGTTTGACGGTCTTCGCGTGGCGTTCTTTAACGTAAGACATGTTCTTTTTTGCCATTCATAGCACAATAATAAATGGTCTGTCTTCCTGACAGACCCAATTAGTGTAAATTTTCTTTAAAGAGCCATTTGTGCTTCCTGTTATACTGTTATACCTATGTAAATTGATCTTGTGCTATTTTATATATTCAGAAGCTGGTGCTTCAGAAGCTGGAACAACTAACTTTTGTGAAAGTTTCATTTATATCCTGAAAAATGACCAAATTGAGTAAATATTGAAATCATGGAGGGATATTTTTGGGTTTGAGACAAAAATCAGCAGGTCGTCTGCGTACAGGGACACTTTATGCTCAACTTTACATTTACAGCATTTATCAGATGCCCTTATCCAGAGCGACTTACAATTAGTAGTTACAGGGACAGTCCCCTCCTGGAGACACTCTGGGTTAAGTGTCCTGCGCAGGGACACAATGGTAGTATGTGGGATTTGAACCTGGGGCTTCTGGTTCATAGGCGAGTGTGTTACCCACTAGGCTACTACCTCTTCTCCTCCATATACCTGAAACATCCCCACAACTTTGGAGTGCAATACCACTCCATTAAGGAAACAGCCCTTGAATGGTTCAGATCATATTTGACCAACCAAAATCAGTTTGTGGACATCAATGGTGTTTCATCTTCAAATAGTAAAGTAGAGTTTGGTGTTCCACAAGGTTCTGTCCTAGGTCCGTTACTTTTTTCGCTATACATGTTACCTTTAGGTGACGTGATCCGCAAACATGGTATTAGCTTTCATTGCTACGCTGATGACACACAGCTGTATCTGTCAGCAATGCCAGATCAGAGGCAGCAGCTGAACAAAATAGAAAATTGTCTGAAGGACATTAGACAGTGGCTGCTCACCAACTTTCTCCTGTTAAACCCTGACAAGACCGAAGCGCTTGTACTTGGGCCTCAAGCAGCCAGGCATAAGCTGGCTGACTAAACCATAACCCTGGATAGCCTTTCTATCTCACCAAGTATTGAAGTAAAGGATCTAGGTGTCATCATTGATGCAGGTCTCTCATTCAATTCGCACGTAGATAATGTCACTAGGATAGCATTCTTTCACCTTAGAAATATTGCAAAAATAAGAAATATCATTTCAATGCATGATGCAGAAAAGTTGGTCCATACCTTTATTAAAACAAGGTTAGATTACTGCAACGCATTACTGTCTGGATGCTCTAGTAGGTGCATGAGTAAACTCCAACTAGTACAGAATGCTGCAGCCAGAGTTCTAACTAGAACCAGGAAATTTGACCACATCGCCCCAGTCTTACAATCACTGCACTGGCTACCCATCAAATTTAGGATTTACTACAAAATCCTACTTTTAACCTATAAAGCTCTAACTGGTCTCACCCCGGAATACCTGAGTGAACTTTTAGTTCTTTACGAACCGCCACGCCCCCTTCGATCAATGGGTCGCCTATGAACCAGAAGACCCAGGTTCAAACCCCACTTCCTACCATTGTGTCCCTGAGCAAGACACTTAACCCTGAGTGTCTCCAGGGGGGACTGTCCCTGTAACTACTGATTGTAAGGTGCTCTGGATAAGGGTGCCTGGTAAATGCTGTAAATGAAATGAATAAATGAGATACCGCTCTCCTTCCTCCTGACTCACAGAACTTTTCAAAAATGGTAAAGAAACTGTCCACTGCAGAAACTGATCATGATGTGAGAGCAGATTGGTTTGTTTAGTGGATACAGTAATTAGAAGTCTACAAGTATCTATACATTCTTTATTCAAAATACTTCTGTGAATCTGCAGTCCTGTTATGAGCTATTCATACTCAGTGACCAGTGCAAGTTGACACTAACCCATTGAAGCAATTATCTTTTTGTCTGTTTTAACTGCTTGGAACATGTCACAACATTCCTTTAAATTTTAGGTGGTCTGTCCTGTTTTCACCAAGGAATTCCTAGAACATGGGATCACAATCCATGCTAAAGTTTAGGGTGGTAGTAGCCTAGTGGGTAACACACTCGCCTATGAACCAGAAGACCCGGGTTCGAATCCCATTGTGTCCCTGAGCAAGACACTTAACCCTAAATTGCTCCAGGGAGACTGTAACTACTGATTGTAAGTCGCTCTGGATAAGGGCGTCTGATAAATGCTGTAAATGTAATGTAAATGTTTAAAGTAAGGTGATTGTCACATGATACACAGCAGCACAGCACATGGTGCGCACAGTGAAATTTGTCCTCTGCATTTAACCCATCACCCTGAGTGAGCAGTGGGCAGCCATGACAGGCGCCCGGGGAGCAGTGTGTGGGGACGGTGCTTTGCTCAGTGGCACCTCAGTGGCACCTTGGCGGATCGGGATTCGAACGGGCAACCTTCTGATTACAGGGCCGCTTCCTTAACTGCTAGGCCACCACTGCCCCTGTGTGAAGAGAGGAAATCTGCTTTGTTCATCTGTATTTACACATTTTCCATAGACTGATAACAGTACTGTATGTATGAAGTTTTTTAAATGATTTATTGTTTCATTTACAGCTTTCAGAATCCAGTGTAGTCTGAAGCAAATAACAGTAGTTTTTTAAACAGTAGTTTTTTAGACTCCAGAAAGCAAGTTACGGATATTGTTATTTACATGAGTGCTTTTCCTATTTGCTCAGAAATTTAATGAAATAAGTAAAAGTTCCATTTGATATTACTAATAATGTATGAGAAGAAACACCATTTTCATTAGTTGAATATTTATTACTCCAAAAAATTTGACAATAACAAGGTTTGCCCTAAATAACAAAAATGGACAATATCAGTAGTAGGTTTTTCCACCATTTGCTGCATGGACAGATTGACAGCGACATCTGATCATCAATTTAAACATTCTGTGGGTATAAAAAGCTGGTATTGTCAGTAAGTCAAACCAAATTCATCATTCAAACAGCCATGAACACACAACGTCACTTAACGGATGAGCAGTGTCACCTGGCCATGGCGCACTCCCTTGGGTCGGTGGCAGGCAGTCAGGTGTTGCTCGTGAACTCTGTGTGTCTTAGTGTCATCAGCAGACTTGCATCAAGACACAGAACCAGAAAGGTTTACAAGCAAAATAATAAAGAAATAAGAATTAAGAAGAACTAAATTCTAACCAATCAGAAAAAGGTGGATCATCCAAAAAGTATTTAAGTAAAATTTTAAATTGAAATTCTTCATTAAATATTAGGCGTGATGCATAACTTTGCAAATGAAAAAAAACAGGACTTCAAGAAGGTCAACACAGGAAATACTTTGGATTGTGGCAATCTTCGAGCCACAGTGCCAAAAAGAGACGATTAAGATCATGCCTTCAACAAATGGAAGGCCAACGTAAAACAGTTAGAAGCCATGATGCATCAAAGAGGAGATGCCTTACAAGTGTATGAATGTGACTCATTTAAATCCAACGCCATGCTGAAGCAAGGAGAGAGAGCAAACCAAACAATAGATTGTGGCTTTAACCATAGAAAAACCATCTTAGAAGAAAGGGAAGAGATGTTGGAGGAAAAAAAAGCTGAACAATGTTTAGATGAAGAGTTCTACTCATTTGAAGACAACAAAAGACAGATTGCGGACAGATTGAGGCAAAGAGTGGAGTCCTACCAAAAGTAGGAATGGGCCTTCCAGAAAATGAAGATGTTGCAAAGAGAAAGCAAAAACCAACAGATAGAATGTGGGTTTAAGAAGAGCGTAATTGACTTAAAACAGAGGAAAGATATGATGAAGAAAAGAAACGAGGAGGCTTCCCAACCGATAAAAGATGAACCATATTAATAACCATCCAACAAAATAACGTTGGAGGACAAGCTGAAGCAAAGAGAGGAGGCCTATCAAAAGTTAGAAAGAGACTTCTACAAAATGCAGGTCGATTTAAAACATTCAAAAGATATGCTGTTGCAAAGAGAGAAGGCAAACCAACAGATAGAATGTGGCTTTAAGCAGAAGGAAGACGACTTAAAAAAGATGGAGGACATGATGAAGCAGAAAGATGTATCCTACCAAAAGTTAGAACATGACTTCTACAAAATGGAGGCCGAATTAAAACATTTGAAAGAAAAGCTGTTGCAAAGAGAGCAGGAAATCCAAAGAAAAGATTGTGGATTTAAGAAGAAGGAAGACAACTTTAAAAAGATGGAGGACATGATGAAACAAAAAGATGAATCCTACCAAAAGTTAGAACATGACTTCTACAAAATGGAGGCCGACTTAAAACATTCGAAAGATATGCTGTTGCAAAGAGACCAGGAAATCCAAAGAATAGATTGTGGATTTAAGAAGAAGGAAGACAACTTTAAAAAGATGGAGGACATGATGAAGCAAAAAGATGAATCATACCAAAAGTTAGAACATGACTTCTACAAAATGGAGGCCGACATAAAACATTCGAAAGATATGCTGTTGCAAAGAGAGCAGGAAATTCAAAGAATAGATTGTGGATTTAAGAAGAGGGAAGACGACTTAAAAAAGATGGAGGACATGATGAAGCAAAAAGATGAATCCTACCAAAAGTTAGAACATGACTTCTACAAAATGGAGGCCGAATTAAAACATTCAAAAGATATGCTGTTGCAAAGAGAGCTGGAAATCCAAAGAATAGATTGTGGATTTAAGAAGTGGGAAGAAGACTTAAAAAAGATGGAGGACATGATGAAGCAAAAAGCTGAATCCTACCAAAAGTTAGAACATGACTTCTACAAAATGGAGGCCGAATTAAAACATTCGAAAGATATGCTGTTGCAAAGAGAGCAGGAAATCCAAAGAATAGATTGTGGATTTAAAAAGAAGGAAAACGACTTAAAAGAGATGGAGGACACGATGAAGCAAAAAGATGAATCCTACCAAAAGTTAGAACATGACTTCTAAAAAATGGAGGTTGACTTAAAACATTCGGAAACTGTGCGGCTGCAGAGGGAGAAGGCCTACCAAGATTTAGAAGATGTGTGCTACAAATGGGGGGCCGACTTAAAACAAAAGGAAGATATGCTGAAGCAAAAAGAGGGGGTTTACGAAGAGATAGACAATGAGTTGTTTAAACAGATGGATGACTTAACATAAAGAGAAAGGACCTGCCAAGAGTTAAAAGAACAGAAAGCCCACTTGAAAATGAGGGAGGGCATGGTGGATAAAAGAGAGAAGGCCTACCAAGAGTTAGAAGGTGAGTGGGACAAATTGAATGCACACTTAAAACAGACGGAGCATGTGCTCAAGAAAACAGAGAAGATCAAACAAAAATTTGTACAAGAGTGCTACATATGGGGGGACCTGCTGGAGGAAAGAGAGGAGGCCTACGAAGTATTAGAAGATAAGTGCAACAAATGGAAGGCTGACTTAGAAGAGAGAGAGAGATTGATGCAGCAAAGAGAGAAGGACTGCCAAGAGAGGGAGGTTGACTTAAAACAGATATGCTGAAACAAATACAGAAGAGAGCCTGCAATTGCAATGGAAAGACAACCAGATGAACTACAAGTGGAAATGCTTAAAAACACCAATGAAGAACCTCACCCATAGTCTAGTGGGATTTTTAGGATTTTCAGGAACAGTTGACCTGGTGAAGAGACTAAACAGCCTTAAAGCATAACTGCATAATAAATATGAAAGAGCAGTATGAACACTGCACACTGCACATTATAAAAACTTTAATAAAAAGGCTATACAATGTATATCTGCCATACATATAATGTCTGTTGTAAATATTTACAAAATTATGTAAAAGAAGAGTAGACCAGGGTACAACTTCAGCAAAAGACAGAGTAGCCTTAATCCATTAGACTTCCACCTCAACAAAACCAACTGTCTATCTGTTAATCTAACAAATTCCACTTGTATTTTGCAAGCAATACATTAGGGATCAAAATCCCAAATAGTGCTGTTGGAGTTACTGGTTAAACTTGAATCACAACACAAATGAAAATTGAGTAGCTGGACTTCTATTGTTTCCCAATTACTAACCCTAATTCAAAGAAATAGCCCTGTGCCTCCACTTGTGGAACATACAATGCTTAAGTTATTTTAGAGTGTCAAAGTATTTCCCCAGACTCCCAATAAATACCACAACACATTCAAAATGCTCAAGTTTAACTTTTTTTTAACTCCCCCACCCCTGTAAGTAAAATAACTGAAAGGAAATACAGAAACTCACAAATGAACAAAGAAAAATGCATTGGGCTGGTACGTTGGTGCACTTTCAAGTAAAATGAAAAGTTTCCAAGGGGTGTGAAAATGTCACAAATCAGTTGGTCTATAATAATGGTCTATTGAGCTAGGCTACACTATATTATTATAGTATGTGTTGGAAAATATATTTAAATTATCATGCAATTACCTTTTTGACATATATATCTCACACGTATTAAACTGTATTAATCTTTGGAATATTAATCATTAGTCTCTTGGATGTGGGCCAAAGGATTTTTGCAGGACAGTTTGCAGGACAGTTTGCAGAACAGTTTACAGGACAGAGTGATTGCGATCTGATAAGAGGAGGCCTGCAGCTGCTGAGAAGCAGGAAGACAGTGAGCTTGACCTTGGCAACTGTGGAGCGCCTACCAAGAAACAAGCCTACGTGCAAAAGATAATTATAAGCTTATATGATGTGATCCTATGGTAAATGTACCGCCCTGTACTAAATAAAAAGAGAGGATGCGACTGGGACCGCAGAACTGTTGGAGGCATGATGTAATGCGCGTCTCTGATCGCTCTCCTTGCAAGTAAAAAGAACTCAACTCTTGTTTATAGGTGTTGGAACGATGTATAACTCTAACATTTTTTTTGGTCCTTCGAGCTGGATTCCAAGTGTTAGAGTTATATGTCGTTCCAAAATTTATAAACTAGAGAAGGAAGACACAAAGCATTTGAGTTCTTTTTACTTGCAAGGAGAGCAATCAGAGACGCGCATTACATCATGCCTCCAACAGTTCTGCGGTCCCAGTCGCATCCTCTCTTTTTATTTAGTACAGGGCGGTACATTTACCATATACCATTCTTTTAGTGGAGCAGGCAGCTAATGTCACTCAACAAGACTGCGTAGTTTGCTTGGGGCCAAGACCATTATTACAGGTGATACCAGCAGTTAAAACGGACGAATGTGTTGTGGAAGTAATGAACAAAACTCAACCACATAGTTGTTGCCAAAGTTGGGATCAAGTATATCCCCTTACGGGACCAGAAAGACTGAAGCCTATCTTCTCTAGCAAAATAGCACAAGGAATTGTATCAATATGACAGGAAGAAAGAACCTACTAGGAGATTGGTGTCGTACAATAATAGCTGTGGGGGCACAGCTTTACCCCACAGTCTCGAAGTGACATGTGGTGGTGTGGAGGAAATAGGTTGTTTGATCGATTGCCCACAAATCGATTGCTCTTGACAAATATAAGATAGCAAATCAAATAGCAGCAGCATTCAAATCAGTCTTGTGTTGGTGGTGTATGATTAATAAGAACGTAGACAGAATCAACTACATCCACTACAATGTTCAGAAACTAGGAAATTGGACACAAGACGGTTTTGAGGCCGTGCATGGGCAATTATCTGCCACTTCCCTAATGGCATTTCAAAACAGAATAGTGCTGGATATGCTCCTGGCTGAGAAAGGTGGGGTATGCACAATCACAGCTGCAGGAGGCAGTCTGACATTGGCTGTTGACGGCCTGCACACCCTCAACCGGAAGATGAAGGAGCATTCGGGGGTGGAAACTACAATGTGGGTTTCCTGAATGAATGTATTCGGGAAATACAAAGCCCTAGTTCAATCTGTTTTAATATCCATGGCTGTGTTTGAAACACTGTTGATCCCACACAGTTATACCTGCTTTTGGAAAATAAAGACCATAATGAGGGCTTTGCGATGACCATGGAGCCCAGTGACTTGTAGTTGAGCCAACTGTTCCGAGAATCTCTCTACGAGAATTGAAGCAACAAACCCTTTGAGTGTAAATGTTTTGCTCAGCTTATGAACTAATAGATTAGGGAAATAACAAAAGGGATTTTGTTTATTAGGGTTTATTAGGATAAATAACAAAAAGAGTAAATACATGATAAACAGAGGGGAAGTGTTGGAAAATTTATGTAAGATCATGCAATTACCTTTTTGTCATATATATCTCACTGTCATGATCCGGTCCGGCAGGGGTTACTATCGTGTAATGTTCCCTGATCGTGTTCACCTGTTGTATATTTATATAATTATATAAAGCTACCCTGTTCGTGTCTGTTCGCCATCATTTCCATGTCCAGCCCAACGTGACAGAATGACCTGACCATATTCGGACGCAGCCGATTGACGCCCCACTGAGATCAAGGGAGCCGTGGTTGGTTGGGAGGAAAATTCTAGGAGAGAGAAAAAAAAACAAAGGAAGAAACCTCGGGAAGGAGTGATAGAGAGAGGGACCCCCTTACAGGGTAGAGTGAGCCTGCAAATAGTGTCAGTGCAGGGTTGGGGATGATATAATAATAAGTCCTACAGTTGTAGGGTTGGAGAAGTCCAGGATGTAGTCAGTGTCATGGTCTAGATTACGTGTCCATAATGATGTTACTGGTCCACTTGAAGATCCCTGAAGCTGTAGTTGCAACGGTGGTGGTGGCTGTGGTGAACCTCTGGTTTGTTTCATGGTATGTCCTTGTTAAGCAGTTGTCAGGTGTCTGATCACTGGGGTCTGCCAGTAGTCTGGGCGCTTGATTCCGTGTCTCGGAGAAAAACAAACAGAAGCAGCGGCAGACGGTTGCACTGTACGACCGATACTGAAATATGTGGTTATAGTAGTATATTGGTGATACAGTGGCCCGGTACCCTAACTAGGACAGCCTAACTAGGGTGAATTTAACTTTGTCTGTGTCTAACAGGGGGACTCTGTGAAATGAGGGTGTAGGATTTTAACAAAAAGCCAGAGAAAACAGATGAGATTAGATTTAAACACTGAGACTGTGTCTGAGTCCCGGACACTGACAGGCAAGCTGTTCCACAACTGCGGAGCTCTATAGGAGAAGGATCTGCTCCCAGCTGTGACCTTCTTTTGATACCAGTAGTGACCCCGCATCCATTGATCGAAGGGGGTGTGGCGGTTCGAAAAGAACCAAAAGTTCACTCAGGTATTGCGGGGTGAGACCATTTAGAGCTTTATAGGTCTAAAGTAGGATTTTGTAGTCAATCCTAAATTTGATGGGTAACCAGTGCAGTGATTGTAAGACTGGGGTGATGTGGTAAAATTTCCTAGTTCTAGTTAGAACTCTGGCTGCAGCATTCTGTACTAGCTGGAGTTTACTCATGCACCTACTAGAGCATCCAGACAGTAATGCGTTGCAGTAATCTAACCTTGACCAACTTTTCTGCATTATGCATTGAAATGATATTCCTTATTTTCGCAATATTTCTAGGGTGAACGAATACTATTCTAGTGACATTATCTACATGCGATTTGAATGAGAGACCTGCATCAATGATGACACCTAGATCCTTTACTTCAATACTCGGTGAGATAGAAAGGCTATCCAGAGTTATGGTGTAGTCAGCCAGCTTATGCCTGGTTGCTTGAGGACCAAGTACAAGTGCTTCTGTCTTGTCAGGGTTTAACAGGAGAAAGTTGGTGAGCATCCACTGTCTAATGTCCTTCAGACAATTCTCTATTTTGTTCAGCTGCTGCCTCTGATCTGGCATTGCTGACAGATACAGCTGTGTGTCGTCAGCGTAGCAATGAAACCTAGTACCGTGTTTGCGGATGACGTCACCTAAAGGTAACATGTATAGGGAAAAAAGTAACGGACCTAGGACAGAACCTTGTGGAACACCAAACTCTACTTTACTATGTGAAGATGAAACACCATTGATGTCCAAAAACTGATATTGGTTGGTCAAATATGATCTGAACCATTCAAGGGCTGTTCCCTTAATCCCAATAACATTCTCTAACCTGGCAAGGAGAATAGCGTGATTGATAGTGTCAAACGCTGCACTGAGATCAAGCAGGACAAGCAGCGAGATGCGTCCCTGATCAGAGGCAAACAGCAGGTCATTAACCTCTTTAACCAGCACTGTCTCAGTGCTATGATGAGGTCTAAATCCTGATTGATATACTTCATGGATATTGTTACAGTCTAGGTATGCACTCAGCTGCTGGGCTCCGACTTTTTGTAAGATTTTTTATATAAACAGAAGGTTGGATATCGGTCTATAATTCTAAAGCTGACTGTGATCAAGATCAGGCTTTTTAATCAGGGGTCTAATGACTGCTACCTTGAACAAACTTGGTACGTGGCCGGTACTAAGCGACGAGTTAACAATTTTGAGGGTAGAATTTATAATATCGGGTGCTAGCCGATAGTATCGATAGTGGCTAGCCCACACAAACCTGCTATCCCTTCCATCGTTCTGGCCAACGTTCGCTCATTGGAAAACAAACTGGACAACATCTGGACAGCAGCGGCTTCTCTCTCTCCCGACCAAACAGCGTTTTTGTGTTTTTCGTCCTGTAAGTCGCAGTGTTTTTGTACGTCTTCGTCGTGTTTATCTGCCCTTAAGCGTTCGTATAGCCGAACATTTTTGCTCGACGTCGGAAGAAACAAAGTTTTTAAGTTGAACTCTGTGGACGCTGAAGAGCTGAATGGGCTGGGTCTGCTCTGGAGGCCTACTCAATCACCGACCCCCACTCCTGCACCTCGCCCACAATGGAGGCGCCTCAAGCGTTGTGAGAGGAAGCAGAAGAGGGGTAAACGCGGAGGTATCCGAGCTAGGCTAGTGGCTAGCCCACACAAACCTCCTATCCCTTCCATCGTTCTGGCCAACGTTGGCTCATTGGAAAACAAACTGGACTACATCCGACTACTACGTTCATCCCAAAGGAACGTAAAGGACTGTTGTGTTTTTGTGTTCACGGAAACATGGCTCAGCGACAGTGTCCCGGACCGAGCCATTCAGCTCGACCAGCTGACATGAACCGCGGTGGCGGACTTTGTGTTTATATCAGTGCCGCTTGGTGCCGCGATGCTGTTGTAGTCTTTAAATACTGCTCACCAGTGCTGGAAGTTATGGTTATTAAGTGCCGGCCGTTCTACCTACCCTCCCACCTCCAACAACAACAGGAGCGAGGCACTACATGAACTATATCAGCACATCAGTGAGCAGCAAACAGCCCACCCCGATGCTTTTCTCATTGTGGCGGGGGATTTCAATCATGCAGACTTAAAGAGCGTGTTTCCAAAAATACAGCAACACATTGACTTTCCAACACGGGGAAATAACACACTGGACCTTGTTTACACCACCCAGAGAGGAGCTTACAAAGCTTTTCCCCTCCCCCACCTCGGCGCCTCTGTCATGCTAATGCCCTCTTACAGACCGCTGGTAAAAGTCAACAAACCGGTTCGTAAGCAGATAAAAGTGTGGCCAAAGGGGTCTTCAGAGGTGTTACAGGACTGCTTTAACACCACAGACTGGAATATGTTCAAACAGGCTGCCACTTACAACAACACCATTGACCTCCAGGAGTACACAGAGACTGTTACAGCCTACATTAACAAATGCACTGAGGATGTAACAGTCACCAAAACCATCACTGTCCGTGCCAACCAAAGCCATGGATGACAGGGGAGGTCTACAGGCTGCTGAAAGCTCGGAACGCTGCCTTCAGAGTTGGAGACGAGGCGAGCCTGAAGACAGCCAAGGCCAACCTTTCCCGTGGCATCAGAGAGGCTAAGAGACAGTACTCCAGAGGAATATCTCGTCGCTTCAAAGACAGCAGAGACACACAGAGCCTGTGGTGGGGCATACAGACCATTACAGATTACAAGCCCCCTCCACAGACCTGTGATAGCACCATCTCCCTGCTGAACAAGCTGAACACCTTTTTCGCTCGCTTTGAAGGGAAAAACAGCACCACAGCACAGAAGACCACACACCCTCCTGGTGACCAGGTGTTGACTCTGTCCCCGGACAGTGTGAGGAGATCCCTCAGCAGGATAAACGCTTGCAAAGCTCCGGGCCCTGACAACATTCTTGGTCGTGTACTGAAGGATTGTGCAGTGGAACTCACTGAGGTCTTCACAGACATCTTTAACATCTCACTCTCCCAGGTTGTCGTCCCCACCTGCTTCCCCACCTGCTTCACTTTGTTGATACCACAATCATTCCGGTGCCAAAAAAGTCATCTCCTTCCTGCTTTAATGACTACCGTCCAATTGCACTTACCCCCATCCTCATGAAGTGCTTTGAACGGCTAGTCATGAAGCACATTAAGTCTGTCCTTTCCCCCCTCACTGGACCCCTTCCAGTTTGCATATCGGCCCAACCGCTCAACCGATGATGCCATCTCAAGTGTGTAGTGATTGTCACATGTGATACACAGCAGCACAGCACACGGTGCACACAGTGAAATTTGTCCTCTGCATTTAACCCATCACCCTGAGTGAGCAGTGGGCAGCCATGACCAGCGCCCGGGGAGCAGTGTGTGGGGACGGTGCTTTGCTCAGTGGCACCTCAGTGGTACCTTGGCGGATCGGGATTCGAACCAGCAACCTTCTGATTACGGGGGCGCTTCCTTAACCGCTAGGCCACCACTGCACTCCACTCAGCACTCACACATCTGGACTCATATGTCCGAATGCTGTTCATAGACTTCAGTTCAGCATTTAACACTATAATGCCACAACAGCTCACACAAAAACTGATCCAGCTGGGGCTCAACACCTTACTGTGTAACTGGCTGTTCGACTTCCTCACAGGAAGACCACGAGCAGTACGGGTTGGCAGTAGCACATCCAGCACCATCGTCCTTAACACGGGGGCTCCTCAGGGATGTGTGCTGAGCCCCCTTCTCTTCACTCTGCTGACCCACGACTGCACTCCGTCACACTGCTCCAACCTCTTCATCAAGTTTGCGGATGACACAACTGTGGTGGGACTCATTAATAACAGGGATGAGTCCAACTACAGAAGCGAGGTGAGCCGCCTGGCCACGTGGTGCGGAGACAACAATCTCTCTCTGAATGTAGAGAAGACGAAAGAGATTGTTGTTGACTTCAGGAGAGGAAACACTCAGCATGCTCCTCTGACCATCAACGGTGCATCCGTGGAGAGAGTGAGCAGCACCAAGTTCCTGGGTGTGCACATCACTGAGGATCTCTCCTGGACAAATAACACCACTGCACTGGCCAAGAAAGCACAGCAGCGCCTCTACTTCCTCCGCAAACTTAGAAGAGCAAGAGCACCAGCCCCCATCATGTACACATTCTACCGAGGAACCATCGAGAGCATCCTGTCTAGCTGCATCACTGTGTGGTTTGGAGCCTGCAATGCGTCCTGCCAAAAAACTCTCCAACGCATAGTCAGAGCAGCTGAGAGAATCATCGGTGTCCCTCTCCCCTCCCTCCAAGACATCTACAGCACACGCCTCACCAAGAAAGCTCTCGGCATAGCAGCTGATCCCACCCACCCAATGCAAACCTTCTTCAGCCTGCTGCCATCAGGGAGGAGACTGCGGAGTCTCCAGGCCAGGACCAGCAGACTGATGGACAGCTTCACCCATCAGGCTGTCAGGAAACTCAACTCCCTCCCAGCTCTGCCCCCACTCCCCTCACTCCCCTCTTCTGCTCCACAAACTTTCTGAACTCTAAATCACACAAAACTGACCATGCACCAGTAACTCTGTGCAGCTTTGGTCTGCCAACTACCTCACTTGTCACTTTAAACTTACCTCTGTTGCACTACATGGGTTTGCACTCTCCACCATGTGCCCTTATTTGTATATGGTGTTTTTAAAATTGTATATTGTGTTTTTTAAAATTGTATTTATACCTTTGTATTCAATGTTACTGTTTTGTATTTAATGTTACTTGTATGAGTCTGAGAGTAACGTAATTTCAATTCTCTGCATGTCCTGTACATGTGGCAGAATTGACAATAAAGCTGACAGAATTGACAATAAAGCTGACTGTCAATTCTGACTATTTGCTTAAGGAACCTTGTTGGAATCGGATCCAAAGTTCAAGTACATTGATTTGACGACGAGATTAATTTGATTAATTCATGCTCTTTAATAAGGTTGAATCGTTCTAATCGGTGGTCGTCTATTAGAAGATTATTTTCCATGGAAATATCGGCGGAGCTATTTGTTGTGCTTTTAATCTTCTCTCTATTCGTGACTATTTTAGTATTAAAGAAATTCAAAAAATCATCGCTACTATGATGATATTGAGCTGTCGTATCCGTTTCAGTCTTATTCCTGGTTAGTTTGGCTATAGTTTTAAACAGGAATCCGGGATTTTTTTTGTTTTTTGTCTATAACGAGGACAGATACGTTAAACGAGCCGCGCTAAGAGCCTTCTTATAGTTAAGTCGGCTAATTTACTTTAATTTACTTTGACGCCATTTACGTTCTAATTTCCTCTTGGTCTTCTTAAGCGAGCGCGTGTGACAAAATCTGTAAATTCACTAAGAAACTCAGAATAAGGTCCAGGGGGTCTATAAATAATAATCAATGGGATGAATTTAGGATTTTTATTTTGTGAGACTACATGAGTTAAAAAAGAGTTAAATCCATGTCCGGGTTTATGAGTAATACCGAGGTTATCATTATAAATTACTGCGACGCCACCTCCTCTTCCAGTTAAGCAAGGTTGGTGTACATAGCTGTATCCAGGAGGACTAGACTCGTTCAATGCTACAAATTCGTTTTGTTTTAACCAAGTTTCGGTAAGGCACAGTTCATAAAACCCCTGATCTGTAATAATTTCATTGACAATGAGCATTTTAGGTGTAAGGGATCTAACATTTAATAATCCTATTCTTATATTGGGGGTGCTGGTGGTAGGTTCAGAAGGAGTGATAGTAACGTGTAGTAAGTTCCTGAAACAGACACCCCGCCCAGTCCGTGGAACAGACACAGTGTCAGCATATTTACAAGTTTTATTATTAATGTTTCTTGTAGAATCTCTTGTTTTAATAGAGCGAGGTAAAGACACAGTGTCAATATTGTACACGCTGGGTGGCGGCTCTACGCAAATGGCAGACACTCGGTTTAGCCGGTCTGTCTGCTGCCTGGTCTCGGCTCTGGCGAGTCAGTTTTGTTATTTGGTTCTAAAACTATGAGCCAAATTTTTAGACAACTGAGTGGCGCCCGCCCAGTTGGGGTGGATGCCGTCTCGCCCAAAAAGACCAGGCTTCCCCCTAAATGTTGGCCAGTTATTAATAAAGCCCACTTTATTTTTTGGACACCACTCCGACAACCAGCGATTTATGTTGAGGAGCAGCTACAGGTCTCGTCGCTACGCCGAAACTGCGGTAATAGGCCAGAGCAGGTTACTTTATCCGACATCGTTTTAGCCAGTTCAAGCATCTCTATAAAATTATCTTAAGTTATTTCCGACTGCCGTAGCCGGACGTTGTTAGCGCCAACGTGAATCCCTATACTGGAGTACCTGCGGTTATTTTTTGCCAGTGCTTTTAAATTTGCGTGGATGTCGGGCGCTCTGGCTCTAGGAAAACACAGGATTTTATTTCGCTGGTGCCGGTATCCTCACGTTTCTAACTATAGAGTCGCCAATGACTAGAACCGGTGGTTTGTAGGACCCAGCGGACGCCTCGCTGAGGGGGGAGAAGCGGTTCTGAATGCGGACCGGTGAGTGGTGCCCAGGTGGTGGGGGAGCTTGGCGGGTCGCCACGGAAGCTCGCTTGTGTGATTTACCGTCACCCAACTACCCTGCTGTCCGGAGGGTGCTACTGGTACTGGCACCGGGGTAGAGACACTCACCGGCTGACTGGGCTGGTGCGCGTCCGGAACTAGAAAGGAGTCAATTAAGACTTCTGTTTCATTAATTAAATATAAATTTCGGAATCACTTACATTTACATTTGCACCATTTATCAGACGTCCTTATCCAAAGCAACCAGGGGACTGTCCCTGTAACTACAATCATTAGTTACAGGGACAGTCCCCCCCTGGAACAACTTAAGTGTTAAGGGTTAAGTGTCTTGCTCTGGGACACAATGGTTGTAAGCGGGATTTTAACCTGGGTTTTCTTGTTCATAGGCGAGTTTATTACCCACTAGGCTACTACCACCCCCTGATATTCAGCCCCAGATATTTTCCAGAGGCTGATGTCCACACTCCTCAAGGACCAGGAAGGAGTCATTGTGGTGATGGAGCAACGACAGAAGAGCACGACAGACGTCTCAATGCTGTTTTGAAACTTGTTAGAGACAGTTGCTTGAAGCTAAACAAAGCCAAGTGCCATTTCTGCCAAGCAGAGCTTCAATACTTTGGTCATGTAAATAGCTCAGAAGGTCGGAAACCTGACTTAAACAAAGTGAAGGCTCTCACTGAGATGCAAAGTCCATCTAACAAAGTCCACTGTAGGGGCAGTGGTGGCCTAGCGGTTAAGGAAGTGGCCCCGTAATCAGAAGGTTGCCGGTCCTCCAAGGTGCCACTAAGCAAAACTGTGTCCACACACTGCTCCCCGGGTGCCTGTCATGGCTGCCCACTGCTCATTCAGGGTGATGGGTTAAATGCAGAGGACAAATTTCACTGTGTGCACCGTGTGCTGTGCTGCTGTGTATCACATGTGACAATCACTTTACTTTCACTAACGTCGAAGACTTGCATCAAACCCAGAAGGGTCAAGTGTGGGGGGTGTCAACTGTAGGGCCTGTCAAAGTCCATTGAGACATACTGTATGTGATTTTGGGCTATATAAGAAATAAATGTTTTTGTTGTTGTTTTGTCAACTCTCTGGGCAACTACTTGCCTGATCTTTCTACTGTGTTACATCCACTCACTGACCTGCTTAAGAGAGGTCTTGGATCTGGAGTGAGGAACAAAAAAAGGTCAAAGCTTCACTTTTGTCTGCACCCGCACTGGCATACTATGGCATAAAAACGGTACTCGCAGATAGATGAAGAGTGCTTAGCATGTGTGTGGGCATGTGAAAGATTTGCACGGTATGTACAAAGTTTAGAATGTGGCAGAGTGCAGACAGAACACAAACCTTTAGTACTGCTCGTAAATACGTATGACCTGGACAAAGCTCCCCCACGGTGTCAAAGGCTTCTCATGCATCTTCTGAGATTCCATGTGGAGGCAGAGCATGTCCCAGGCAAACAACTCATAGTTGCAGACACCCTCTCCTGAAAGCCCTTGAGGGGGGAGGACAGTGAAGACACAGACCAGGTAGTACAAGCTTATGTGGAGTCAGTCGTGAGTAATGCACCAGTCTCGTCACAACAACTCAACGAGATCCGAGTAGCCACACAAAACGATGAGGATCTGCAGCAGATTGTAAGTTACATCAGGAGAGGATGGCCACTAAAGTCAAACGTGAAACTGTCTTTACAACAGTATTACTCTGCTGGAGCACACCTCTCAGAAGCTGATGGTCTAGTACTGTTCCAAGATAGGCTGGATATTCCTGTCACACTACGGTCCAAGGTGCTGACACAACTGCATGAAGGACACTGTGCGGTAAAGACTGCTAAACACATATTGCGGCAGCCAGACCCACATCTCGGTCTGATGTGCTACAGGGCGACCCCTAGTTTCATGGCGGGAGTAAGTCTAGCTTTTGTGATGACTGGGAGACACATCAGAACCACACTCCCATTGTGTCTCTGAGCAAGACACAAGAATGTCCCTGTAACTACTGATTGTAAGTCGCTCTGGATAAGGGTGTCTGGTAAATGCTGTAAATGGAAAGAATAAATGAGATACCTCTCTCCTTCCTCCTGACTCACAGAACTTTTCAAAGATTTACATTTACATTTATGGCATTTATCAGACGCTCTTATCCAGAGCGACTTCAGTAGTTACAGGGACAGTCCCCCTGGAGCAATTTTAGGGTTAAGTGTCTTGCTCAGGGACACAATGGTAGTAAGTGGGATTTGAACCTGTGACTCTGTAGTCTTCTGGTTCATAGGCAAGTGTGTTACCCACTAGGCTACTACCATCCCTAGATGGTAAAGATGGTAAAGAAGACATTCCACTGTCCAGGAAAACTGTCCACTGCAGAAACTGAAGTATCTATACATAGTTTGTTCAAATTTCTACCAGTGCAATGCACAGGAAAACTGTCCAAGGCAGAAGCGGATCATGATGTGAGAGTGGATACAGTGATTAGAAATCTACAAGTATCTATACATTGTTTATTCAAAAGACTTTTGTGAATCTACAGTCCTGTTATGAGCTATTCATACTCAGTGACCAGTGCAAGGTGACTAACACATCACTATAATCCAGCTGCCATTGAAGCATTTATCTTTTTGTCTGTTTTAACTGCTTGGAACATGTCACAACATTCCTTTAAATTTAGGTGGTCTGTCCTGTTTTCACCAAGGAATTCCTAGAACATGGGATCACAATCCATGCTAGCCTGTGTGAAGAGAGGAAAATTGCTTTGTTCATCTGTATTTACACATTTTCCATAGACTGATAACAGTACTGTATGTATGAAGTTTTTTTTAACGATTTATTGTTTCATTTACAGCTTT
Source organism: Denticeps clupeoides (assembly GCF_900700375.1). Lineage (NCBI taxonomy): Eukaryota > Metazoa > Chordata > Actinopteri > Clupeiformes > Denticipitidae > Denticeps > Denticeps clupeoides. The sequence continues at coordinate 220,230 of NW_021630096.1, forward strand.
CAGAATCCAGTGTAGTCTGAAGCAAATAACAGTTGTCCAGGTTCTTTTTCTCAGACTCCAGAAAGCAAGTTAGGGATATTGTTATTTACATGAGTGCTTTTCCTATTTGCTCAGAAAATTAATGAAATAAGTAAAAGTTCCATTTGATATTACTAATAATGTATGAGAAGAAACACCATTTTCATTAGTTGAATATTTATTACCCCCAATTGACAGCGACATCTCATCATCAATTTAAACATTCTGTGGGTATAAAAAGCTGGTATTGTCAGTAAGTCAAACCAAATTTATCATTCAAACTTATCCATGAACACACAACGTCACTTAACGGACGAGCAGTGTCACCTGGCCATGGCGCACTCCCTTGGGTCGGTGGCAGGCAGTCAGGTGTTGCTCGTGAACTCTGTGTGTCAAGACACAGAACCAGAAAGGTTTACAAGCAAAATAATAAAGAAATAAGAATTAAGAAGAACTAAATTCTAACCTATCAGAAAAAAAGGTGGATCATTCAAAAAGTATTTAAGTAAAAGTTTAATTTGAAATTCTTCATTAAATATTAGGCGTGATGCATAACTTTGCAAATGAAAAAAAACAGGACTTCAAGAAGGTCAACACAGGAAATACTTTGGATTGTGGCAATCTTCGAGCAACAGTGCCAAAAAGAGACGATTAAGATCATGCCTTCAACAAATGGAAGGCCAGCGTAAAACAGTTAGAAGCCATGATGCATCAAAGAGGAGATGCCTTACAAGTGTATGAATGTGACTCATTTAAATCCAACGCCATGCTGAAGCAAGGAGAGAGAGCAAACCAAACAATAGATTGTGGCTTTAACCATAGAAAAACCATCTTAGAAGAAAGGGAAGAGATGTTGGAGGAAAAAGAATCTAAACAATGTTTAGATGAAGAGTTCTACTCATTTGAAGACAACAAAAGACAGATTGAGGACAGATTTAGGCAAAGTGCGGAGTCCAACCAAAAGTAGGAATGGGTCTTCCAGAAAATGAAGATGTTGCAAAGAGAAAGCAAAAACCAACAGATAGAATGTGGCTTTAAGAAGAGCGAAGTTGACTTAAAACAGAGTGAAGATATGATGAAGAAAAGAAACGAGGAGGCTTCCCAACCGATAAAAGATGAATCATATTAACAACCATCCAACAAAATAACGTTGGAGGACAAGCTGAAGCAAAGAGAGGAGGCCTATCAAAAGTTAGAAAGAGACTTCTACAAAATGGAGGCCGAGTTAAAACATTCGAAAGATATGCTGTTGCAAAGAGAGAAGGCAAACCAACAGATAGAATGTGGCTTTAAGCAGAAGGAAGACGACTTAAAAAAGATGGAGGACATGATGAAGCAAAAAAATGAATCCTATCATGAGTTAGAACATGACTTCTACAAAATGGAGGCCGACTTAAAACATTCGGAAACTGTGCGGCTGCAGAGAGAGAAGGCCTACCAAGATTTAGAAGATGTGTGCTACAAATGGGGGGCCAACTTAAAATAGAAGGAGGATATGCTGAAGCAAAAAGAGGAGGTTTACGAAGAGATAGACAATGAGTTGTTTAAACAGATGACTGACTTAACAGAAAAAAAAAGGGCCTGCCAAGAGTTAGAAGATGATTACGCAAAACAGAAGGCCCACTTGAAAATGACGGAGAGCATGTTGGATAAAAGAGAGAAGGCCTACCAAGAGTTAGAAGGTGAGTGGGACAAAAAGAATGCAGACTTTAAACAGAGGGTGTGTGTGCTCAAGAAAAGAGAGAAGGTCAAGCAAAAGTTTGAAGAGGAGTGCTTCACATGGGGGGACCTTCTGCAGCAAAGAGAGGCGACATGCGAAAAATTAGAAGAAGTGTGCAACAGATTGAAGGCTGACTTAGAAGAGAGAGAGAGATTGGTGCAATAAAGAGAGAAGGACTGCCAAGAGAGGGAGGCTCACATAAAACAGACATTAACATACAGCGAAAGGGCCTGCCAAGAGTTAGAAGAACAGAAAGCCCCCTTGAAAATGAGGGAAGGCATGTTGGACAAAAGGAAGAAGGCCTACCAAGAGTTAGAAGGTGAGTGCAACAAAAATATTGCAAACTTGAAACAGACGGAGTATGTGCTCAAGGAATTAGAGAAGACCAACCAAAAATTGGAAGAGCAATGCAACATATGGCGGGGAGGAAAATTGGGCAACATCCAAAAAATTAGATGAATCAATCAACAAATTGCTGGCTGACTTAGAAGAGACAGAGAAATTAATGCAGCAAAGAGAGAAGGAACGGCAAGAGAGGGAGGCTAAAGTTATTTTAGAGTGAGAACATAACTCCCCCACCCCTGTAAGTAAAACAACTTAAAGGAAATACAGAAACTCACAAATGAACAAAGTAAAATGCATTGGGCTGGTACGTTGGTGCACTTTCAAGTAAAACGAAAAGTTTCCAAGGGGTGTGAAAATGTCACAAATCAGTTGGTCTATAATAATGGTCTATTGAGCTAGGCTACGCGATATTATAGTATGATCTGAAATGAAGCATTAAAACCCTAATCCTAACCCTGTTATCTACGGCTTTTACAAGTGTGAAAGTGCATGATATACATGAATTTATATACATGTATTTTGACCCCAGCGGAAATGCACTATATTGATGCATATTAAACCATTCCGTCTTTCCATTTGGAACTTTAATTTTGAAACGTTAAATATAGGCAAGTGCCTTAAATTGGATGAGCAACTGTATTATTTAGCATTTTCACACATTATCAGCTGCAACAATTGAAAAACCAATGTATTTGTGTGCAAAGGGGAAGGAAGTGCAGGGATCAAAAAAGATATATTGAACATAAACTGGCACGAGGGTCAGAAAAAAACATAATCACAAACTGGAACGTAAGGTAAATGTCCCTGCCCTCCTCACCGGCTGCCTGAGGATCCAGCCCTGTCGCTTCCCTGCGTTAAACAGTGCCAAAGGACCAAGAGACCAATCACAGACTGAAAGAAGTTAATTATGATTGGCTGTTTACTGTCCTATCAGAACACACCAAATAATGTCAGAATCTCTGAGGCTACTACTCTGTACCGCTGCTACACTTACGCTTTTATGTCCGCTGCCAAACATGTTGGAATCATATAATGAAAACAACAATGTGGTGCCACAGGATCAGATGAATAATAATTAGAGGTGGGCATAGATTAATTTTCTTAATTTAAATTAATCTCACTGTAATCTTGGAATTAATCTAGAGTAAACAAGATTAATCTAGAGTTAGCAAAATTAATCTAGCTACATAAATATACATTTCATTTTTAGCTAACACTTCATTTTTAGCTAAAATGTATATTCTGTATCCTATTTATTTATATATTGTATTTCATGTGACGCAATCTGTTTTCTGTTTTTTGTTGTCTACTTTTATGTTGCACTGTGTAAACTGGAGCCACCTCTTCTCGTCTCTCTGTATATCTGCACAATATATAGAAGAGATGACAATAAAGGTTACTTGAACTTGAACTTGATTAATCTAGATTAAAATGGCTCATTTGAATTCTGCCGAAGGCATTCAGAATTTGTGTGCTACCCAAATAATGACTAAAAGTAAGTCTTTGAGAACGGGTTTCTCAAGCCAGGTGGAGCGTTAGACCAGGGGCTCATCTCCTGTTTCCAAAATGCATCACAAACTGCTTGAGAAAGCTGTTCTAATTGGTGATGAAAATAAATTATGTTCAATAAGATGTACTTGTGTTTACCAACTGTTTATTCAGTTAAATAGCTGCACCCATGTTACCACGTCACGTTTGATGTGGTAATTTCACAGTTCGAAGACTCGTTCTCGCCCCCTACAGTGCAATTCGGCTAGGTATACATCCGAGCTAAAATATCAAGGTGAAAGTCATCATAGTGTAACGGTTCTTCTTCTGCGTTGTGTAATTTTTTGATTTCATTTCTTGAACCACAAATGATGAGCTGACACCCAAGAGATTTTCTGTGCAAAGTGTATTCTGTACAAAAAGCAAGGTCACGTCAGAACATCGCGTCTTTCTGCACCTCTCTCTCTCACAACTCATGCCATGTGTCCGAGAGAACTGAACATTAACATAAAGCATTCACAATTTACAATACTGCATTCCTGTACAAAAAGCAAGGTCGCGTCAGAACATCGCGTCTTTCTGCACCTCTCTCTACAATATACAGTATTAAAAGAACATAAAAAAAATATTCACAAAATAACACACATGCAAAATATTACTAATATGTACATAAATTAAAATGAAAGAAATAACTTTTTGCACACAAACCACACGGACCTCTCACAGCTCACGCCATGTGTCCAAGAGACCAGAACCGGGTCTCAAACAAAATAAAAGTCTTTAGAAAATAAGAAGATAAATACTTATAAATCTAGTGTAACCATTTAACTCCGGCACAATAGCTTGCGTAGTATAGACCCAGCTCCCAACCCAACTTTGTGAATATATTAACGGCAATATTTTTTTTATCGCCCGATAAGAGTCTCACGTTAACGCAGCACGTTAACGCCGATAACGGTCCACCAATAATAATAATACATTATGGTTTTTATTGTTTGTACACCTGGTAGCTTTAACTACAGCTATAAGTTTGACAGCATGTAACATAACTAGTTAACATGAACTACTGTTAAATAACTTGATAATATACAGATTTTTGCACATGATTAATGCATTATGTTGCCAAATTCATGTTTAATGTCAGTAGTTTTACAAGACAAATATGAATTTGAACGGGTTTTGCGCTAGGGCCGTGGTGCACTTGAAACAGCATATAGGAACCTGGTGTCTTTACTGCTCAATTCATTGGCTTTGAATAGAACATCAAAGCCACCACATGATCAGGCAAGAAATCCAAATGTGTAGCAAGATATGGCAAGGTAACAACAGCCAGTAAGGCAACCACTTTTATCCCCTGCCAAAAAATACATCCCACACAACTTTACCGACTGTGGAGCATTCAAATTCAAATTCAAATTTTATTTGTCACATACACAGTCATACACGGTATGATATGCAGTGAAATGCTTTGGCGACTGCTACAGACCACAGTATTGCAAATATTGCAAGTTTACAATGAACCAATATGCAAATATTGCAAACATAACCAAATATTACACTTTTATGTCTTTAGCATAAAACATAAAATATGTGTAACAGCAAGGAATAACGTGAAAAAGTAAAACATTTGTGCAAGATTAAAAAAAGAGTAAAGTTTAAAGAGTTTGCGCAAAAATACTGTGGGGATTGAGTCTAGAAGTGATTGAGAGTGAAAGTGCTGGAGTGTATTGGAGTTCTATGAAGTGTTGTGGTTGTTGAGAGCTCATATGACCTGCGGGAAGAAGCTCCTCCTCATTCTCTCTGTGTTGGACTTCCTTGACCGCAGCAGAGAGAACAGCCCATTGTTGGGGTGGCTGAGGTCCTTCACTATCTTCCTGGCCTTGTCCAGCACCGCTTGCTGTAGATTGATTGAAGGTCAGGGAGCTTGGTACAGATGATGCGTTCAGCTAATGGAACCATCCTCTGTAGGGCTCGCCTGTCCTTCATGGTGCAGTTCCCAAACCAGGTTGAGATGTTTCCCGTCAGGATGCTCTCTATGGTGCAGGAGTAGAAGTTCCTGAGCACCTTGGAGGGCAGTCTGAAGTCTCTCAGGCGTCTGAGTTGGTAGAGACGCTGCCGGGCCTTTTTCACCACGGTGTTGATGTGACAGGACCATGACAGGTCCTGCGTGATGTTAACACCGAGGTAACGGAAGCTGTCCACTATGTCCACTGGGCTCCTGCTGATGACGGGTCTGGTAGGTCCTCTCCTGCTTGGTACTGAAGTGCAGAATTAACTCCTTTGTCTTGCTGACGTTCAGGTGGAGATTGTTCCTCTTGTACCAGGGCTCCAGTGCTGAGAGTGATGGAGGCTGAGACATGTCCGCCCATCCTTACTGTCTGTGGTCTCCCAGTTAAGAAGTTGGAGATCCACTGACAGAAAGATGAGCTGAGTCCCAGATGCTCCAGCTTGGTGGTGAGTGTGGGTTCAAGGAAACAAAAAGGGCACAGCGCAAGTCATAACCAGGACTATGTTGTCATCTCAATGCTATCATTTAAATCAAGAAAAAAAATAATACAGCGTACCATTGGACATTAAAATGCTGTGGCTGGGGTAACACAATAAAATAAAACCCACAATTGCAGCACAATATAAACGCGAAGCCTCCTTTTTTACTTTGGGTAAATATATCTTCCACTGTGCTTCACATGGCTGCACTACAATCAACAATGAGGAAAGAAAAAAAATTCCCTTCTCAGAGGAAGCAGGATGTGTGGAATGTGCAGGGAGTGTAAGCGTGTATCAGTGTGTATTGGGGAGTGTGGAATGTTTGTATGTTTTTGTATTGAACGTGAGTGTCAGTGTAGGTATGCATGACCTTATTTGAAACTTCCTCCAGGACTGCGGCCGCGCCTTCGTCTGGAGCTCCACCCCGCTTCACCTTTTCAGCCCAATTGGGGTTGTCCATGGTGGACGTGTCCTCCTCTGTGTCCACGTCTCTCACCACCAGGAACGCCAAATTCTCGGCCAATGTCCGCTTCGGCCACAGCAGAAGCACACATCACACCATTTCTCGCTCTTCCTCTTTTTCCTCTTCCTCTTCTTCTGTTGGGGCAATCTCGTACCCAGTGTCCCATTTGGTCATCCTGTCCACGATGTGAAGTGGGGGTGGCAGCAGCATGCTGTAAAAGAGAGAGTTGGGCCTTCTGGGTCAAATCTTTGTTTTTTTTTGTTTTCCCTGACCCTTGCTTCCGCCTGTCTGGACTGGGCGTGGCGCAGAACTTCTGCGAGACGCACTGTAGCATCTGCCCACATAATGCAGGAAGTCTTCGTTGCTTCACTGAGGGGGGGAAGAAGGCCATCAATAAACGTTTTTTTCAGAAGCACTTCGTACGGTGTCATACCGTGTCCAGGTTAATCGTTGGGACGAGCAAGGTCACTGCAGTCATCAAAGGCAGCTTGTAGTCGAACCAGGAAATGTTCTGCCGGTTCCGTGGGCAGTTCAACGCAGTATTGGACTGGAGCCAGTAGCTGTTCTGACGATGGGAGGTTTCCATGTACGTCATCGTGCTGTGGTGGTGCTGCAATGGACAGTGGCTTCAGCAGGGTCGCTTTTTAGGGCGGAAGGGTGGAGCTTCAGATTCTGGTCGGCCCGCAGGTCCAAGAGTTCTACAAAAGGGAGATTCAAAGACACAAAGATCTGCCTTCTTAAATAAAATCACAAAGACACAAAGATCTCCCTTCTTAAATAAAATCAAAACAAAACCCACCAAAAAAACCCAAAGTGCACATACAACATTACAAAATGTGTCTAAAATTGCACAGTTTAGGTGTTACATACATTTATACTTATATTTTCCCCAGCTTTCCACAAACTTAATTTTAAAACTCTCAGAAAGAAAAAACAAACAAAATCCACAAAATGTAAATGAAAAATATTTTCCCATATGCCCTTTAAGGCTGAATAAAGTGAAAACCCGCCGTAAATCACTGCTGATGCCCAGACGGTAAAATCTATTCTTAGTCCCAAAACAAAATGAGAGAGAGAGAGAGAGAGAGAGAGAGAGAGAGAGAGGCGCCCCACACACACACACACCAGAGAGAGAGGGAGAGAGATAAGGTCTGTCAATGCGTGCAGACACTCACAAACACACACACACACACACACAGAGGCTGGAGTGTCAGCAGGCGAAAGCTGACAATGCAGGGTTGAGCGGAATGACGAGTATAAGACAGGAAGTTAGAGAAACGCAAACCCCGCCTCTTAACAGCGCTGCAGTCAACCCGGTGATGGAACTCATCAGATCTCCGGTCCTCCACGAAAACACACACCTTACTCACAACTTACACAGTCTGATATTCTCTTTCTCACACACACACATACACATACATCAGAGAGAGACAGGGATGCGAGTTCTGCGCTCTTACACACACACAGACACCAGAGAGAGGGAGAGAGAAGGAGATCTGCCCTCATACACATAAACCACCCTTTTTTCACAACTAGGAGTGTCAATTTTCCCATTTTTATTTCCCATATTTTACTGGTCTAATTCCCACAAGCTCAGGTTTATTTACACAGCTTTACTCGGTCTTGCCCGGGGGAATTCACAGTTTTTGGTCTTGCCCAGTCATAACTCAAGACAACTGATTTTTGTCTTTAACAATTCACAAATACCGTTCTCGTCCTAAACGACTCACGATTTGCTTTTACGTCTGATCTTGTTATAAGAGGCTCACATTTAATCGTGATCTCACTCACAGGACTTTAACCTGTTCTTGTACTCTGTCCAACACAATTAGGAAAATGACACCCATTTACTTGGATCAATTCAGTTGACTACAGAATATTACTAATAATGTATGAGAAGAAACACCATTTTCATTAGTTGAATATTTATTACCCCAAAAAAATTGACAATAACAGGGTTTGCCCTAAATAACAAAAATGGACAATATCAGTAGTGGGTTTTTTCACCATTTGCTGCAATGACAGATTGACAGCGACATCTCATCATCAATTTAAACATTCTGTGGGTATAAAAAGCTGGTATTGTCAGTAAGTCAAACCAAATTCATCATTCAAACAGCCATGAACACACAACGTCACTTAACGGACGAGCAGTGTCACCTGGCCATGGCGCACTCCCTTGGGTCGGTGGCAGGCAGTCAGGTGTTGCTCGTGAACTCTGTGTGTCTTAGTGTCATCATCAGACTTGCATCAAGACACAGAACCAGAAAGGTTTACAAGCAAAATAATAAAGAAATAAGAATTAAGAAGAACTAAATTCTAACCAATCAGAAAAAGGTGGATCATCCAAAAAATATTTAAATAAAAAGTATTTAACTTCTTCATTAAATATTATGCGTGATGCATAACTTTGCAAAAGAAAAAAAACAGGACTTCAAGAAGGTCAACACAGGAAATACTTTGGATTGTGGCAATCTTCGAGCCACAGTGCCAAAAAGAGACGATTAAGATCATGCCTTCAACAAATGGAAGGCCAGCGTAAAACAGTTAGAAGCCATGGTGCATCAACGAGGAGATGCCTTACAAGTGTATGAATGTGACTCATTTAAATCCAACGCCATGCTGAAGCAAGGAGAGAGAGCAAACCAAACAATAGATTGTGGCTTTAACCATAGAAAAACCATCTTAGAAGAAGAGATGTTGGAGGAAAAAGAATCTAAACAATGTTTTGATGAAGAGTTCTACTCATTTGAAGACAACAAAAGACAGATTGAGGACAGATTTAGGCAAAGTGCGGAGTCCAACCAAAAGTAGGAATGGGTCTTCCAGAAAATGAAGATGTTGCAAAGAGAAAGCAAAAACCAACAGATAGAATGTGGCTTTAAGAAGAGCGAAGTTGACTTAAAACAGAGTGAAGATATGATGAAGAAAAGAAACGAGGAGGCTTCCCAACCGATAAAAGATGAATCATATTAATAACCATCCAACAAAATAACGTTGGAGGACAAGCTGAAGCAAAGAGAGGAGGCCTATCAAAAGTTAGAAAGAGACTTCTACAAAATGGAGGCCGAGTTAAAACATTCGAAAGATATGCTGTTGCAAAGAGAGAAGGCAAACCAACAGATAGAATGTGGCTTTAAGCAGAAGGAAGACGACTTAAAAAAGATGGAGGACATGATGAAGCAAAAAAATGAATCCTATCATGAGTTAGAACATGACTTCTACAAAATGGAGGCCGACTTAAAACATTCGGAAACTGTGCGGCTGCAGAGAGAGAAGGCCTACCAAGATTTAGAAGATGTGTGCTACAAATGGGGGGCCAACTTAAAATAGAAGGAGGATATGCTGAAGCAAAAAGAGGAGGTTTACGAAGAGATAGACAATGAGTTGTTTAAACAGATGACTGACTTAACAGAAAAAAAAAGGGCCTGCCAAGAGTTAGAAGATGATTACGCAAAACAGAAGGCCCACTTGAAAATGACGGAGAGAATGTTGGATAAAAGAGAGAAGGCCTACCAAGAGTTAGAAGGTGAGTGGGACAAAAAGAATGCAGACTTTAAACAGAGGGTGTGTGTGCTCAAGAAAAGAGAGAAGGTCAAGCAAAAGTTTGAAGAGGAGTGCTTCACATGGGGGGACCTTCTGCAGCAAAGAGAGGCGACATGCGAAAAATTAGAAGAAGTGTGCAACAGATTGAAGGCTGACTTAGAAGAGAGAGAGAGATTGGTGCAATAAAGAGAGAAGGACTGCCAAGAGAGGGAGGCTCACATAAAACAGACATTAACATACAGCGAAAGGGCCTGCCAAGAGTTAGAAGAACAGAAAGCCCCCTTGAAAATGAGGGAAGGCATGTTGGACAAAAGGAAGAAGGCCTACCAAGAGTTAGAAGGTGAGTGCAACAAAAATATTGCAAACTTGAAACAGACGGAGTATGTGCTCAAGGAATTAGAGAAGACCAACCAAAAATTGGAAGAGCAATGCAACATATGGCGGGACAAGCTGGAGGAAAATTGGGCAACATCCAAAAAATTAGATGAATCAATCAACAAATTGCTGGCTGACTTAGAAGAGACAGAGAAATTAATGCAGCAAAGAGAGAAGGAACGGCAAGAGAGGGAGGCTAAAGTTATTTTAGAGTGAGAACATAACTCCCCCACCCCTGTAAGTAAAACAACTTAAAGGAAATACAGAAACTCACAAATGAACAAAGTAAAATGCATTGGGCTGGTACGTTGGTGCACTTTCAAGTAAAACGAAAAGTTTCCAAGGGGTGTGAAAATGTCACAAATCAGTTGGTCTATAATAATGGTCTATTGAGCTAGGCTACGCGATATTATTATAGTATGATCTGAAATGAAGCATTAAAACCCTAATCCTAACCCTGTTATCTACGGCTTTTACAAGTGTGAAAGTGCATGATATACATGAATTTATATACATGTATTTTGACCCCAGCGGAAATGCACTATATTGATGCATATTAAACCATTCCGTCTTTCCATTTGGAACTTTAATTTTGAAACGTTAAATATAGGCAAGTGCCTTAAATTGGATGAGCAACTGTATTATTTAGCATTTTCACACATTATCAGCTGCAACAATTGAAAAACCAATGTATTTGTGTGCAAAGGGGAAGGAAGTGCAGGGATCAAAAAAGATATATTGAACATAAACTGGCACGAGGGTCAGAAAAAAACATAATCACAAACTGGAACGTAAGGTAAATGTCCCTGCCCTCCTCACCGGCTGCCTGAGGATCCAGCCCTGTCGCTTCCCTGCGTTAAACAGTGCCAAAGGACCAAGAGACCAATCACAGACTGAAAGAAGTTAATTATGATTGGCTGTTTACTGTCCTATCAGAACACACCAAATAATGTCAGAATCTCTGAGGCTACTACTCTGTACCGCTGCTACACTTACGCTTTTATGTCCGCTGCCAAACATGTTGGAATCATATAATGAAAACAACAATGTGGTGCCACAGGATCAGATGAATAATAATTAGAGGTGGGCATAGATTAATTTTCTTAATTTAAATTAATCTCACTGTAATCTTGGAATTAATCTAGAGTAAACAAGATTAATCTAGAGTTAGCAAAATTAATCTAGCTACATAAATATACATTTCATTTTTAGCTAACACTTCATTTTTAGCTAAAATGTATATTCTGTATCCTATTTATTTATATATTGTATTTCATGTGACGCAATCTGTTTTCTGTTTTTTTGTTGTCTACTTTTATGTTGCACTGTGTAAACTGGAGCCACCTCTTCTCGTCTCTCTGTATATCTGCACAATATATAGAAGAGATGACAATAAAGGTTACTTGAACTTGAACTTGATTAATCTAGATTAAAATGGCTCATTTGAATTCTGCCGAAGGCATTCAGAATTTGTGTGCTACCCAAATAATGACTAAAAGTAAGTCTTTGAGAACGGGTTTCTCAAGCCAGGTGGAGCGTTAGACCAGGGGCTCATCTCCTGTTTCCAAAATGCATCACAAACTGCTTGAGAAAGCTGTTCTACTATGATAATTGGTGATGAAAATAAATTATGTTCAATAAGATGTACTTGTGTTTACCAACTGTTTATTCAGTTAAATAGCTGCACCCATGTTACCACGTCACGTTTGATGTGGTAATTTCACAGTTCGAAGACTCGTTCTCGCCCCCTACAGTGCAATTCGGCTAGGTATACATCCGAGCTAAAATATCAAGGTGAAAGTCATCATAGTGTAACGGTTCTTCTTCTGCGTTGTGTAATTTTTTGATTTCATTTCTTGAACCACAAATGATGAGCTGACACCCAAGAGATTTTCTGTGCAAAGTGTATTCTGTACAAAAAGCAAGGTCACGTCAGAACATCGCGTCTTTCTGCACCTCTCTCTCTCACAACTCATGCCATGTGTCCGAGAGAACTGAACATTAACATAAAGCATTCACAATTTACAATACTGCATTCCTGTACAAAAAGCAAGGTCGCGTCAGAACATCGCGTCTTTCTGCACCTCTCTCTACAATATACAGTATTAAAAGAACATAAAAAAATATTCACAAAATAACACACATGCAAAATATTACTAATATGTACATAAATTAAAATGAAAGAAATAACTTTTTGCACACAAACCACACGGACCTCTCACAGCTCACGCCATGTGTCCAAGAGACCAGAACCGGGTCTCAAACAAAATAAAAGTCTTTAGAAAATAAGAAGATAAATACTTATAAATCTAGTGTAACCATTTAACTCCGGCACAATAGCTTGCGTAGTATAGACCCAGCTCCCAACCCAACTTGTGAATATATTAACGGCAATATTTTTTTTATCGCCCGATAAGAGTCTCACGTTAACGCAGCACGTTAACGCCGATAACGGTCCACCAATAATAATAATACATTATGGTTTTTATTGTTTGTACACCTGGTAGCTTTAACTACAGCTATAAGTTTGACAGCATGTAACATAACTAGTTAACATGAACTACTGTTAAATAACTTGATAATATACAGATTTTTGCACATGATTAATGCATTATGTTGCCAAATTCATGTTTAATGTCAGTAGTTTTACAAGACAAATATGAATTTGAACGGGTTTTGCGCTAGGGCCGTGGTGCACTTGAAACAGCATATAGGAACCTGGTGTCTTTACTGCTCAATTCATTGGCTTTGAATAGAACATCAAAGCCACCACATGATCAGGCAAGAAATCCAAATGTGTAGCAAGATATGGCAAGGTAACAACAGCCAGTAAGGCAACCACTTTTATCCCCTGCCAAAAAATACATCCCACACAACTTTACCGACTGTGGAGCATTCAAATTCAAATTCAAATTTTATTTGTCACATACACAGTCATACACGGTATGATATGCAGTGAAATGCTTTGGCGACTGCTACAGACCACAGTATTGCAAATATTGCAAGTTTACAATGAACCAATATGCAAATATTGCAAACATAACCAAATATTACACTTTTATGTCTTTAGCATAAAACATAAAATATGTGTAACAGCAAGGAATAACGTGAAAAAGTAAAACATTTGTGCAAGATTAAAAAAAGAGTAAAGTTTAAAGAGTTTGCGCAAAAATACTGTGGGGATTGAGTCTAGAAGTGATTGAGAGTGAAAGTGCTGGAGTGTATTGGAGTTCTATGAAGTGTTGTGGTTGTTGAGAGCTCATATGACCTGCGGGAAGAAGCTCCTCCTCATTCTCTCTGTGTTGGACTTCCTTGACCGCAGCAGAGAGAACAGCCCATTGTTGGGGTGGCTGAGGTCCTTCACTATCTTCCTGGCCTTGTCCAGCACCGCTTGCTGTAGATTGATTGAAGGTCAGGGAGCTTGGTACAGATGATGCGTTCAGCTAATGGAACCATCCTCTGTAGGGCTCGCCTGTCCTTCATGGTGCAGTTCCCAAACCAGGTTGAGATGTTTCCCGTCAGGATGCTCTCTATGGTGCAGGAGTAGAAGTTCCTGAGCACCTTGGAGGGCAGTCTGAAGTCTCTCAGGCGTCTGAGTTGGTAGAGACGCTGCCGGGCCTTTTTCACCACGGTGTTGATGTGACAGGACCATGACAGGTCCTGCGTGATGTTAACACCGAGGTAACGGAAGCTGTCCACTATGTCCACTGGGCTCCTGCTGATGACGGGTCTGGTAGGTCCTCTCCTGCTTGGTACTGAAGTGCAGAATTAACTCCTTTGTCTTGCTGACGTTCAGGTGGAGATTGTTCCTCTTGTACCAGGGCTCCAGTGCTGAGAGTGATGGAGGCTGAGACATGTCCGCCCATCCTTACTGTCTGTGGTCTCCCAGTTAAGAAGTTGGAGATCCACTGACAGAAAGATGAGCTGAGTCCCAGATGCTCCAGCTTGGTGGTGAGTGTGGGTTCAAGGAAACAAAAAGGGCACAGCGCAAGTCATAACCAGGACTATGTTGTCATCTCAATGCTATCATTTAAATCAAGAAAAAAAATAATACAGCGTACCATTGGACATTAAAATGCTGTGGCTGGGGTAACACAATAAAATAAAACCCACAATTGCAGCACAATATAAACGCGAAGCCTCCTTTTTTACTTTGGGTAAATATATCTTCCACTGTGCTTCACATGGCTGCACTACAATCAACAATGAGGAAAGAAAAAAAATTCCCTTCTCAGAGGAAGCAGGATGTGTGGAATGTGCAGGGAGTGTAAGCGTGTATCAGTGTGTATTGGGGAGTGTGGAATGTTTGTATGTTTTTGTATTGAACGTGAGTGTCAGTGTAGGTATGCATGACCTTATTTGAAACTTCCTCCAGGACTGCGGCCGCGCCTTCGTCTGGAGCTCCACCCCGCTTCACCTTTTCAGCCCAATTGGGGTTGTCCATGGTGGACGTGTCCTCCTCTGTGTCCACGTCTCTCACCACCAGGAACGCCAAATTCTCGGCCAATGTCCGCTTCGGCCACAGCAGAAGCACACATCACACCATTTCTCGCTCTTCCTCTTTTTCCTCTTCCTCTTCTTCTGTTGGGGCAATCTCGTACCCAGTGTCCCATTTGGTCATCCTGTCCACGATGTGAAGTGGGGGTGGCAGCAGCATGCTGTAAAAGAGAGAGTTGGGCCTTCTGGGTCAAATCTTTGTTTTTTTTTGTTTTCCCTGACCCTTGCTTCCGCCTGTCTGGACTGGGCGTGGCGCAGAACTTCTGCGAGACGCACTGTAGCATCTGCCCACATAATGCAGGAAGTCTTCGTTGCTTCACTGAGGGGGGGAAGAAGGCCATCAATAAACGTTTTTTTCAGAAGCACTTCGTACGGTGTCATACCGTGTCCAGGTTAATCGTTGGGACGAGCAAGGTCACTGCAGTCATCAAAGGCAGCTTGTAGTCGAACCAGGAAATGTTCTGCCGGTTCCGTGGGCAGTTCAACGCAGTATTGGACTGGAGCCAGTAGCTGTTCTGACTATGGGAGGTTTCCATGTACGTCATCGTGCTGTGGTGGTGCTGCAATGGACAGTGGCTTCAGCAGGGTCGCTTTTTAGGGCGGAAGGGTGGAGCTTCAGATTCTGGTCGGCCCGCAGGTCCAAGAGTTCTACAAAAGGGAGATTCAAAGACACAAAGATCTGCCTTCTTAAATAAAATCACAAAGACACAAAGATCTCCCTTCTTAAATAAAATCAAAACAAAACCCACCAAAAAAACCCAAAGTGCACATACAACATTACAAAATGTGTCTAAAATTGCACAGTTTAGGTGTTACATACATTTATACTTATATTTTCCCCAGCTTTCCACAAACTTAATTTTAAAACTCTCAGAAAGAAAAAACAAACAAAATCCACAAAATGTAAATGAAAAATATTTTCCCATATGCCCTTTAAGGCTGAATAAAGTGAAAACCCGCCGTAAATCACTGCTGATGCCCAGACGGTAAAATCTATTCTTAGTCCCAAAACAAAATGAGAGAGAGAGAGAGAGAGAGAGAGAGAGAGAGAGAGAGAGAGAGAGGCGCCCCACACACACACACACCAGAGAGAGAGGGAGAGAGATAAGGTCTGTCAATGCGTGCAGACACTCACAAACACACACACACACACACACACACAGAGGCTGGAGTGTCAGCAGGCGAAAGCTGACAATGCAGGGTTGAGCGGAATGACGAGTATAAGACAGGAAGTTAGAGAAACGCAAACCCCGCCTCTTAACAGCGCTGCAGTCAACCCGGTGATGGAACTCATCAGATCTCCGGTCCTCCACGAAAACACACACCTTACTCACAACTTACACAGTCTGATATTCTCTTTCTCACACACACACATACACATACATCAGAGAGAGACAGGGATGCGAGTTCTGCGCTCTTACACACACACAGACACCAGAGAGAGGGAGAGAGAAGGAGATCTGCCCTCATACACATAAACCACCATTTTTTCACAACTAGGAGTGTCAATTTTCCCATTTTTATTTCCCATATTTTACTGGTCTAATTCCCACAAGCTCAGGTTTATTTACACAGCTTTACTCGGTCTTGCCCGGGGGAATTCACAGTTTTTGGTCTTGCCCAGTCATAACTCAAGACAACTGATTTTTGTCTTTAACAATTCACAAATACCGTTCTCGTCCTAAACGACTCACGATTTGCTTTTACGTCTGATCTTGTTATAAGAGGCTCACATTTAATCGTGATCTCACTCACAGGACTTTAACCTGTTCTTGTACTCTGTCCAACACAATTAGGAAAATGACACCCATTTACTTGGATCAATTCAGTTGACTACAGAATATTACTAATAATGTATGAGAAGAAACACCATTTTCATTAGTTGAATATTTATTACCCCAAAAAAATTGACAATAACAGGGTTTGCCCTAAATAACAAAAATGGACAATATCAGTAGTGGGTTTTTTCACCATTTGCTGCAATGACAGATTGACAGCGACATCTCATCATCAATTTAAACATTCTGTGGGTATAAAAAGCTGGTATTGTCAGTAAGTCAAACCAAATTCATCATTCAAACAGCCATGAACACACAACGTCACTTAACGGACGAGCAGTGTCACCTGGCCATGGCGCACTCCCTTGGGTCGGTGGCAGGCAGTCAGGTGTTGCTCGTGAACTCTGTGTGTCTTAGTGTCATCATCAGACTTGCATCAAGACACAGAACCAGAAAGGTTTACAAGCAAAATAATAAAGAAATAAGAATTAAGAAGAACTAAATTCTAACCAATCAGAAAAAGGTGGATCATCCAAAAAATATTTAAATAAAAAGTATTTAACTTCTTCATTAAATATTATGCGTGATGCATAACTTTGCAAAAGAAAAAAAACAGGACTTCAAGAAGGTCAACACAGGAAATACTTTGGATTGTGGCAATCTTCGAGCCACAGTGCCAAAAAGAGACGATTAAGATCATGCCTTCAACAAATGGAAGGCCAGCGTAAAACAGTTAGAAGCCATGGTGCATCAACGAGGAGATGCCTTACAAGTGTATGAATGTGACTCATTTAAATCCAACGCCATGCTGAAGCAAGGAGAGAGAGCAAACCAAACAATAGATTGTGGCTTTAACCATAGAAAAACCATCTTAGAAGAAGAGATGTTGGAGGATAAAGAATCTAAACAATGTTTAGATGAAGAGTTCTACTCATTTGAAGACAACAAAAGACAGATTGAGGACAGATTTAGGCAAAGTGCGGAGTCCAACCAAAAGTAGGAATGGGTCTTTCAGAAAATGAAGATGTTGCAAAGAGAAAGCAAAAACCAACAGATAGAATGTGGCTTTAAGAAGAGCGAAGTTGACTTAAAACAGAGTGAAGATATGATGAAGAAAAGAAACGAGGAGGCTTCCCAACCGATAAAAGATGAATCATATTAACAACCATCCAACAAAATAACGTTGGAGGACAAGCTGAAGCAAATAGAGGAGGCCTATCAAAAGTTAGAAAGAGACTTCTACAAAATGGAGGCCGAGTTAAAACATTCGAAAGATATGCTGTTGCAAAGAGAGAAGGCAAACCAACAGATAGAATGTGGCTTTAAGAAGAAGGAAGACGACTTAAAAATGATGGAGGACATGATGAAGCAAAAAGATGAATCCTACCAAAGGTTAGAAAGTGACTTAAAACATTCGGAAACTGTGCGGCTGCAGAGAGAGAAGGCCTACCAAGATTTAGAAGATGTGTGCTACAAATGGGAGGCCGACTTAAAACAGAAGCAGGATATGCTGAAGCAAAAAGAGGAGGTTTACGAAGAGATAGACAATGAGTTGTTTAAACAGATGACTGACTTAACATAAAGAGAAAGGGCCTGCCAAGAGTTAGAAGATGATTACGCAAAACAGAAGGCCCACTTGAAAATGACGGAGAGCATGTTGGATAAAAGAGAGAAGGCCTACCAAGAGTTAGAAGGTGAGTGGGACAAAAAGAATGCAGACTTGAAACAGAGGGAGTGTGTGCTCAAGAAAAGAGAGAAGGCCGACCAAAAATTTGTAGAGCAGTGCAACATATGGGGGGACCTTCTGCAGCAAAGAGGGGCGACATGCGAAAAATTAAAAGAATCGATCAACAAATTGAAGGCTGACTTAGAAGAGAGAGAGAGATTGGTTCAGCAAAGAGAGAAGGACTGCCAAGAAAGCGAGGCTCACTTAAAACAGACATGCTGAAACAAATACAGAAGAGAGCCTGCTATTGCAAACGAAAGACAACTAGATGAACTACAAGTGGAAATGCTTAAAAGCACCAATGAACAACCTCACCCATAGTCTAGTGGGATTTTTAGGATTTTCAGGAACAGTTGACCAGGTGAAGAGACTAACAGCCTTAAAACATAACTGTGAGCACTGCACATTATAAAAACTTAAATAAAAATGTATATCTGCCAAACATATATTGTCTGTTGTAAATATGTACACAGGTTGGTTTTAGTTTTGCCAAAGTCAAATCTTTAGAACACAAAAACAGACCCATTCAGAGTAGACTAAAGTACAACTTCAGCAAAAGACAGAGTAGCCTTAATCCAGCAGGAATGATAAGGGAGAAGAGAAGACGTCCACCTCAACAAAACCAACTGTCTATCTGTTAGTCTAACAAATTCCACTTTGTATTATGCAAGCAATAAGTTAGGGATCAAAATCCCAAATATTTTTTTTTGAGTTACTGGTTAAACTTGAATCACAAATGAAAAACACAAATGAAAATTGAGTAGCTGGACTTCTCCTGTTTCTCAATTACTAACCCTACTTCAAAGCAATAGCCCTGTGCCTTCTTGAACATACAATGCTAAAGTTATTTTAGAGTGAGAACGTATTTCCCCAGACTCCCAATAAATACATTCAAAATGCTCAAGTCAACTTTTTATTTATCTCCCCCACCCCTGTAAGTAAAACAACTTAAAGGAAATACAGAAACTCACAAATGAACGAAGAAAAATGCATTGGGCTGGTACGTTGGTGCACTTTCAAGTAAAACAAAAGTTTTCAAGGGGTGTGAAAATGTCACAAATCAGTTGGTCCAGTTTGCAATAATCAATACAGGGTCGTAAGCCCCCGTCGTTCTTCCCCACAAAGAAGAACGGGGCGGCAGCTGGAGAGGTGGAAGGGCGGATGATGCCACTGGACAGGTACGCCGAGATGTAGTCCTCCATTGCCATCCGTTCCGGGAGCGAGAGGGAGTATAGACGGCCCCGCGGGGGTAAGGCGCCAGGGAGCAGATCGATCGCCAAATCGTAGGGTCAATGCGGGGGCAGTTCCGCGGCCCTATCCTTGTCAAACACTGGGGTGAGGTCATGGTAGCAGTCGGGGACGCCTGGTAAAGGGGGACATGGTTTGGTCAAGGTTGCACAAGGGAGCTGGGTGGACGAGGGGCTGTCTTGGACGGTGACATGTGACTGCATGGGGGCGTGGTCTCATTCCCTTTGGTACGGGGACGTGGGATTGGGCTTGGGTAGGCAACATGGCATTGGTCGAGGGGCGTGGCCGAGTCATACCGCAGAGATGTTCTGGGGATGAGAGCGGTTTGTTGGTGTGGCCTGTTGGGGTTTGTGGCGGAAGCATTGGCGTCCCCACTGTTTAATTTTGCTCTTGGTCCAATCGATGTGGGGTTTGTGGGTGGTCAGCCAGGGGTAGCCCAACACAATGGGGTTATGGGGAGTCGTGGTCAGGTAGAAGGTCATGTATTCTATATGGTTCGGTTTGAGGCAGGTGAGTAGGGGTTCGGTCTGGAACAGGACCCGACCCGAACCCAATAGGCTTCCATGCATTCCCATGATTGTGCGTGGCGGATCGCACCGGGTGACCGGGAGGTGGAGTCGGGTGGCCAAGTCGATATCTATCAGATTCATGGCCGCCCCAGAATCCACCAGAGGGGATTGGGGACTGAAGGGCCGGGACCACCAGGTTGGGATTGCAGCACATGCACTTGTGCCGACAGATCGTCAAGCGAGGAGCTAATTTGAATGAAAGCGCTCTGCTGCTAAAGATGTGCATCGTGTTGGTCCTGGATTGTGGCGCGCTGCAGCTGCAGGGACGCGATCAGCTGTCCCAGTGACTCCTGCATGGAGCCGGTGTCTGCTGCGTCCGGAGATGGCACGCTCTTTCTGTCACAAGGTGAGTTCTGTGATGCACTTGCAGACATGCTAGGTGCTGTGGAACAAGTCGTAGCACCAGGAAAGGACACTGTACAAGCTGGGGAGGAGAGACTGGCGGGGAATGAGGACGTGGAGGAAGCAGTGGACGCGCTGCAGCACAGCGGGGAGTGAAGTCGGGATCTGTAGGGGTTACGGGGCAGAAGAGAATCAGAAGACAGCAGGTTTCAGGATTGTCCGGGAACGTGGACTGGGCGGGAGGATGTCTTGGGCGGCAGGAAGGTAGGGAAACATGGATTTCGGCGTATTCGAAAGGATCAGGCTGGCTCAGGGTCATTAATGGGCAGAGTTCGGGGCCGTGGAGTTCAATTCAGCGTTTCCAGGGGATCAATACAGGGCGAAGGTCGTTGTTCATGGGTCAATATCTCTGGATCGTAATTAAGGGATCTCATACAAAGAGCGTGCAGCGTCTCCTCGGGGTCACCCAACTTTTATACTCGAAGTTGCACGCTTCCGTTTCCTCTTCCGGGTCATGGTCTTCCTGGCTGGTCTGGTGCTCTCTGGCGGGCTGGATGCATGTTGGCCATGAAAGTATGAGAAGAAACACCATTTTCATTAGTTTAATATTTATTACCCCCCAAAATTTGACAATAACAGGGTTTACCCTAAATAACAAAAATGGACAATATCAGTAGTGGGTTTTTCCACCATTTGCCCCAATGACAGCTTGACAGCGACATCTCATCATCAATTTAAACATTCTGTGGGTATAAAAAGCTGGTATTGTCAGTAAGTCAAACCAAATTCATCATTCAAACAGCCATGAACACACAACGTCACTTAACGGACGAGCAGTGTCACCTGGCCATGGCGCACTCCCTTGGGTCGGTGGCAGGCAGTCAGGTGCTGCTTGTGAACTCTGTGTGTCTTAGTGTCATCATGTGGAAGGAAAATTTAGTAGGCCCAGACATTCCACGAAATTTAGTAGGCCGGACTCTCCACGTGTTTCACCTTTGGTCATGGAACAGTCAGAAGACAACTGTGTATCTTAGGTCTGACCTTGTTGATGCAAAAGCTTGACACGAAAGCTGGACATAATCTGATAAAGGAAAGGTTCTGTGACGCTGATGGGCGCCACTGTCCAATGCGGTGCGAGCTTGCTTTTCGACCTTGTACACCCCAGGTGTATAAATGCTTGTGAACTGTAATCAAGCGGGGGGGAAGTTCTCTTGTGGGTCCCCCCGTGCGTGGTAAAATAAACTTGGATAATCAATTCAGTTGACTTCCTTTATTGCAGCTCCCGAGACGGCAGAATTTCCATTACAATCAGCAGACTTGCATCAAGACACAGAACCAGAAAGTTTTTCTTGGAAGTACAAGCAAAATAATAAAGAAATAAGAATTAAGAAGAACTAAATTCTAACCAATCAGAAAAAAGGTGGATCATCCAAAAAGCATTTAAGTAAAAGTTTAAATTGAAATTCTTCATTAAATATTATGCGTGATGCATAACTTTGCAAATGAAAAAAAACAGGACTTCAAGAAGGTCAACACAGGAAATACTTTGGATTGTGGCAATCTTCGAGCAACAGTGCCAAAAAGAGACGATTAAGATCATGCCTTCAACAAATGGAAGGCCAGCGTAAAACAGTTAGAAGCCATGGTGCATCAACGAGGAGATGCCTTACAAGTGTATGAATGTGACTCATTTAAATCCAACGCCATGCTGAAGCAAGGAGAGAGAGCAAACCAAACAATAGATTGTGGCTTTAACCATAGAAAAACCATCTTAGAAGAAGAGATGTTGGAGGATAAAGAATCTAAACAATGTTTAGATGAAGAGTTCTACTCATTTGAAGACAACAAAAGACAGATTGAGGACAGATTTAGGCAAAGTGCGGAGTCCAACCAAAAGTAGGAATGGGTCTTTCAGAAAATGAAGATGTTGCAAAGAGAAAGCAAAAACCCACAGATAGAATGTGGCTTTAAGAAGAGCGAAGTTGACTTAAAACAGAGGAAAGATATGATGAAGAAAAGAAACGAGGAGGCTTCCCAACCGATAAAAGATTAATCATATTAATAACCATCAACCAAAATGACGTTGGAGGACAAGCTGAAGCAAAGAGAGGAGGCCTATCAAAAGTTAGAAAGAGACTTCTACAAAATGGAGGCCGAGTTAAAACATTCGAAAGATATGCTGTTGCAAAGAGAGAAGGCAAACCAACAGATAGAATGTGGCTTTAAGAAGAAGGAAGACGACTTAAAAAAGATGAAGGACATGATGAAGCAAAAGATGAATCCTACCAAAAGTTAGAACATGACTTCTACAAAATGGAGGCTGACTTAAAACATTTGAAAGATATGCTGTTGCAAAGAGAGCTGGAAATCCAAAGAAGAGATTGTGGATTTAAGAAGAAGGAAGACAACTTTAAAAAGATGGAGGACATGATGAAACAAAAAGATGAATCCTACCAAAAGTTAGAACATGACTTCTACAAAATGGAGGCCGAATAAAAACATTCACAAGATATGCTGTTGCAAAGAGAGCAGGAAATCCAAAGAATAGATTGTGGATTTAAAAAGAGGGAAGACGAAATAAAATAGATGGAGGACATGATGACGCAAAAAGATGAATCCTACCAAAAGTTAGAACATGACTTCTACGAAATGGAGGCCGAATTAAAGCATTCGAAAGATATGCTGTTGCAAAGAGAGCTGGAAATCCAAAGAATAGATTGTGGATTTAAAAAGAGGGAAGACGAAATAAAATAGATGGAGGACATGATGACGCAAAAAGATGAATCCTACCAAAGGTTAGAACGTGACTTCAAGGAAATGGAGGCCGAATTAAAACATTCGAAAGATATGCTGTTGCAAAGAGAGCAGGAAACCCAAAGAATAGATTGTGGATTTAAAAAGAGGCAAGACGACTTTAAAGAGATTGAGGACATGATGAAGCAAAAAGATGAATCCTACCAAAAGTTAGAACATGACTTCTACGAAATGGAGGCCGAATTAAAACATTCGAAAGATATGCTGTTGCAAAGAGAGCAGGAAATCCAAAGAATAGATTGTGGATTTAAAAAGATGGAAGACGACTTTAAAAAGATTGAGGACATAATGAAGCAAAAAGATGAATCCTACCAAAAGTTAGAACATGACTTCTACAAAATGGAGGCCGAATTAAAACATTCGAAAGATATGCTGTTGCAAAGAGAGCAGGAAACCCAAAGAATAGATTGTGGATTTAAAAAGAGGGAAGACGAAATAAAATAGATGGAGGACATGATGAAGCAAAAAGATGAATCCTACCAAAGGTTAGAACGTGACTTCAAGGAAATGGAGGCTGACTTAAAACATTCGAAAGATATGCTGTTGCAAAGAGAGCAGGAAACCCAAAGAATAGATTGTGGATTTTAGAAGAGGGAAGACAAAATAAAAGAGAAGGAGGATATGATGAAGCAAAAAGATGAGGTTTACAAAGAGATAGACGATGAGTTGTTTAAACAGAGGGCTGACTTAACATAAAGAGAAAAGGCCTGCCAAGAGTTAGAAGGTGAGTGCGACAAATTGAATGCAGACTTGAAACAGAGGGAGTGTGTTCTCAAGAAAAGAGAGAAGGACAACCAAAAATTTGTACAGGAGTGCTACATATGGGGGGACCTGCTGGAGGAAAGAGAGGAGGCCTTCAAAGTATTAGAAGATAAGTGCAACAAATGGAAGGCTGACTTAGAAGAGAGAGAGAGATTGATGCAGCAAAGAGAGAAGGACTGCCAAGACAGGGAGGCTCACATAAAACAGACATGCTGAAACAAATACAGAAGAGAGCCTGCAATTGCAATCGAAAGACAACCAGATGAACTACAAGTGGAAATGCTTAAAAACACCAATGAAGAACCTCACCCATAGTCTAGTGGGATTTTTAGGATTTTCAGGAACAGTTGACCAGGTGAAGAGACTAAAAGCCTTAAATCATGACTGCATAATAAACATGAAAGAGCTGTGCGAACACTGCACATTATAAAAACTTCAATAAAAAGGCTATAAAATTGTAGATCTGCCAAACATATATTGTCTGTTGTAAATATGTACAAAAATATGTAAAAGAAGAGTAGACCAGAGTACAACTTCAGCAAAAGACAGAGTAGCCTTAATCCAGCAGACTTCCACCTCAACAAAACCAACTGTCTATATGTTAATCTAACAAATTCCACTTTGTATACAGAAATATACAGAAACTCACAAATGAACTAAGAAAAATGCATTGGGCTGGTACGTTGGTGCACTTTCAAGTAAAACAAAAAGTTTCCTAGGGGTCTGAAAATGTCAAGTCAACTTTCAAGTCAAGTCAAGTCAAGTCAACTTTATTGTCAATTCTGCCACATGTACAGGACATGCAGAGAATTGAAATTACGTTACTCTCTGACCCATACAAGTAACATTAAATACAAAAACAGTAACAGTAACGAATACAGAGTATAAATACAATTTAAAAAGAAAGGCACAATATACAATTTTAAAAACACCATATACAAATAAGGGCACATGGTGGAGAGTGCAAAACCAGGAGAGTGCAAAAACCAATTGTGCAACAGAGTTTAAGTTTAAAGTGACGAAGTGAAAGTGAGGTAGATGGCAGACCAGAGCTGCACAGAGTGACTGGTGCATGGTCAGTTTTGTGTGATTTAGAGTTCAGAAAGTTTGTGGAGCAGAAGAGGGGAGTGAGGGGAGTGGGGGCAGAGCTGGGAGGGAGTTGAGTTTCCTGACCGCCTGATGGGTGAAGCTGTCCTTCAGTCTGCTGGTCCTGGCCTGGAGACTCCGCAGTCTCCTCCCTGATGGCAGCAGGCTGAAGAAGGTTTTCATTGGGTGGGTGGGATCAGCTGCTATGCCGAGGGCTTTCTTGGTGAGGCGTGTACTGTAGATGTCTTGGAGGGAGGGGAGAGGGACACCGATGATTCTCTCAGCTGCTCTGACTATGCGTTGGAGAGTTTTTTGGCAGGACGCATTGCAGGCTCCAAACCACACAGTGATGCAGCTAGACAGGATGCTCTCGATGGTTCCTCGGTAGAATGTGTACATTGTAGAAATATACTGCTTTGACATATGTTACTTTGCTAAAGACTGGTAAAACATCTGTTATCAGATGTCGTGCAAACAAAGGAACAAAAGACTCACTCAAAGAGGAAGTGGAACATATCACTCAAAGAGGAAGTGAAACAAGACAACCGTACCCGACCGTGTTAAAACTGTCAACTTCGCACCTTGTGGTTTGACCCTGCTGAAGGGGTTATCTGCCCCTGCCAGAAGACAGTACAAACAACCAGAAGACCCCAAAAGAAGACCCCACCCCAAAAGACTTTGTTTGTCAGTACCTATAAAAGAGCTGAGCACGCACTGAAACATCGGAATCTGTACACAGAGTGCTAGTGGTTGTCTTCTGTGAACATTAAAGATTCCCCCTTCTGCGCAGACTGAGTCTTGAGTCTTCATTCTTTCTCAGCCTTGAGCAATGCATCCTCCAACAAAGAACCTGGGTTGAAGGACCCGCGGAGAAGACCAATAATCTCACAAATTTA
Organism: Denticeps clupeoides; assembly: GCF_900700375.1. Taxonomy (NCBI): domain Eukaryota; kingdom Metazoa; phylum Chordata; class Actinopteri; order Clupeiformes; family Denticipitidae; genus Denticeps; species Denticeps clupeoides. Next base: position 246,390 of record NW_021630096.1, read on the forward strand.
TTCCTTCAAATTGGCGTCACGAACAGGATCTTCTTCTGGATCAACAGAGGAGATTGGACAGGGCCAGGTGAAAGGAGTTTGGACAGAAAGCGACCGGTCGAATCACAAAAGGTAAGCAGACCTTTCATTCTGCTTCAATTGACTACTCTAAATAAACTTTGTGTCCAGACTCCGAGTATCCTGTATTAGAATATTGTTCTAAAAGGCTGAAAAAGACTGAATTGAATACGAGTTAAAAGACGATAGAAAATTTGGAATTACAATAAAAGAACGGTGACAAAAGAATACTGAGGTCGGACCACTATTGGCACTGACGAGTCCAATTTGGGGTCCGGCGTGAAATCTCAGTAGTGGGTTGGAGGCCCTGGAGTAATTTTAGATTACTTCTAAATTCCTTAATAAATTTAAATACAAGTGTGTTTTGTTATGGGTTGGAGTCCTTAGAAATAACACAAGTTGTTTCTTAAATTACCAGAGGTTATGGGTTGGAGTCCCTAGAAATACCAGAAGTTATTTCTTAAAGTACCAGAGGAATAATTAAAGAGAATTATCGTACGGGTTGGAGTCCCTAGTAATCACCCAGGTTGTTACTTAAATTTCCAGAATATTAGTTAAAAGGTATGAAGAGGTTTTTATACATGTGATATATGAATATATTGTGTTAACATGGCCAAATAAATACACAACGGTGTGAATGCTGTGAAACACTGGGAAAGACAGTCTGTTCTTCCGTGTTCACAGATTACATAATAAAGGGAATTAGATTCCTTTTTGTTCCCAATTCATTTCAATAAAGGGTGAATATCAGGTATTCCCCTGTTAATGTTAAAAGTGTAAAAACACATAATCACATTTACATACTGCACCACATGGGAATGAATGATTGTGAATAATAACAGTGAGAACAACTAGCACCCCCATTTGGAAGCAGAGGCAAGGTGTATCCGCCTGGGAAGTCTTACTCCCAGGTAGAAGCTTGATACCACCAAAGGGGGATATTTCAAGTGCTGACTCACTGACTTAAAAACGGTACTCCCCAGCTGTTAGTGCCACCTATTGGCAAGACCCCAGCTGGACATAATTCTCATAAAAAATAAAAAGACAAGCCTTTCCGTGGAAATAACATGGAAGGAGAACTGGATAAAGATGTAGGAGATGGTTGGGCTCCCGGAAGGGTTCTCAGTACGCTCGGCGAACAATTGATCGAGATGCACTTTGTGATAGACGTCACTTACCCTTCTAAGGAAGCAGCGGAACAAAAGAAATTACTCGACATTACCACCACAAAACTACTGATAGAAAAAGGCCAGACCAAAGAGAGTAGTGGGAATTGGGGCATAATATTTCGCTCCATAGCGCGAGAAGCTAAGAAAAAAGAGGGAGAAGCGGGAAGAATGTTGGAAAGTGCTGGGCTGTTTAGTCGACAAAAACATAAGAAGGAACAAGAAACACAAAAGAACAAAAGGATAAAATACAATAAATTCGCGGGATGGTGGGAACTCGCCAAAGTTCGCATGAAAAAGGAAAAAGAGGCACCACCTCCATATACCCCTGACCCAACAGCGCCTCCACCTCCCAGGGTGCCTGCATCAATATATCCTGTCCTGGAAGTCACGGGGGGCATCTTAACCTGTCCCGCTGAAGGTGTATCGTCTACCACACCTTCATTAGGAACTGACACCGTAAAAGCAGATCCACTGGTACTGCAACCCGGTGCACCATTCCAACATGCAAGGGCCCGGTACCAGGCCAAACATAGCAAGCCCCAACAGGTTCCTTCGACAGAGGAAAGATCAGAAACTACCTACAGGGAACAATCCACAACACAACCTGAACAAGGTCAAAAACCTGAAACAGTTACAATATGCCTCAAAGTACAGCAGGCACCAAAATCACTCGAAAGCCTAAACACCACGGGAGAAGAAATTGCAGATTTAATGATCCAGGCAGTTGAGGAAGCTAAGGCAGGACAAGGACATGAGATCAGGGAACCAATAGCTCATAGAACTAGAGGGAGGATTGGAACTGAAGGGTCTGGCTGGGAACTACCTAAGGGGGAAGGGCATGACATAGACAGGAACGAAGGTGAAGAAGAGGAAGATGAGGAAAATAATGGACTTGAGTTGGTAAGGGTAGCAGGGGTTTATCCACTGATTCAGAGAAAACCAGGGGAAAGGCCTGTGTATCAGCCATACACTTTAGGGGACATCACAGGGCTAGTTCACAAATTACCAAACATACACGACGGAGCACATCCATGGTTAGTGGCCTTGGAAAAACACACTGCCGGCGTCGACCTAGCCTTGGGTGACATTAGAGCAATATTGACCATGTGTTCCTCCAAATCTCAACTGTTAGCGGTAGAACGAGACGCCGGGACCCTCGAGACCCCCAATGAAGTTCCTATATACAATGTCCTCAACAACCTCAATCGCGCCCTAAGACAGTCCTTTCCACTAAAAGACGCGGCAGGTGGAATGACTAGAATTAAATGGGACCGCAAACAGAACCCACCTGCTTACCTCGACCAAGCAATAGATGATTGGACGGGTAGGACAGGGCAACACCCAGGGACACCGGGTCCAATGTCAATTCTGTTCAGGAAGGCAGTGTTAAAGGGGGTCCCAGAGGCTACATCGGACAAAATGGAAGACAACCCTGATTTGCAGGATAGCGATTTCTCCACATGGAAAAAACACCTGCTATTTAATCTCAACAAATGTCAGGATAAGGATTCCAGTAAGGGAGAAACTGTGGAAGACCTGCAACAACAGTTACTCCGAATGCAAATACAGCAAGCAAAAAAAAGAATTAGGTGGTAAACCAGAAAAACCAAAAAAGCAGTTAGTGGCCGCAGTTGCACCGCACCCCCCTCAGCCAATGCCGTCCTTCCCTTCTGGTGGATGGCAGCCTCCACCACAGTACCCCCAACATTCAGCTTACCCTCCGCCGGTTCCTTATGGACAGGCTGGTCCCCCTAGGGGGGAAAGAAGGGGTGGTTTCAGAGGGAGAGGTCAACGGAGGGGTGGAAACGGGGGACAAACCACAGGCTGTTTCACTTGCGGAGATCCCAGTCACTGGGCCCGAGCCTGCCCTCACAAGTCCACTGGCCCGCCAGCCTGGGGAACTCCATATCAGCACCGTCCTGCACAGCGAGGGAGATTCCAACAGCCGCGTGGAGGTCCGGGAGGCTTTCCGGCCCCACAAATGCCCATGACAAGTTGGGACCACTTTGAGGGTGGTACCCAATAGGACACCCCACAGACTGCCCTAGACAGTGTGGTGCCTACGGCGGATCCCATGCTGTCTATAACTGTAGACGGACTGCAAAAAGACTTCCTGGTGGACACAGGGGCTACACACTCCACAGTCCGGTCCGTATCGCGAGGTAAACTTTCCAACCTCACTACTACAGTCGTGGGCATCTCTGGGGATCCAAGGGTTCTGCCGTTCACCACACCACTTCCTACAGTCGTTGGCAACCAGACACTGTTACACAGTTACATTTGTTCCAAGGACGTACCGGTCAACCTCCTCGGCCGAGACCTATTGATACGACTGGGGGCCAGTATCACTTGCTCCCCACAGGGCCTAACTGTGTCCTTGCCAGCAGGAACGATCCTTCCGTGTCGCGAAATGGTTGAAGGCAATGGACAGTTTCTTCTACATCCCGCTCAGGATGTGTCTCCCACAGCGGACATCTATTGGGCTATGCTGAACTCTGAACCAAGTGCGTCCCCAGGTGTACTGACGATGTTCCAACAGTGGCAACCGTGGCTCTCCCAACTCCATCCTTATGTGCCTCCTCCTGACCCACCCCATCTCACTCTTTTTTATGACAGACATGACACCACCTGGTATCAGCACCAGTTCCAGGATAATTGTGAGGGTCATCAGTGGTCTGTCACTAGTACATGCCTTTTTGCGGCTCCGGAGGGTGTTGCGGCGGCTGTTACTCTCACACCGGAACAGGAACAGTGGTATATGATGTCCGCTGAGGCAGTCCCACACATTTCGTTAGCCCTAAACCCTGGACATCAGGCCAAGGAATTAGGTGGAATAGTAAAACGAGCAATTGCAGCAACCGATTGGGTCAATACTAGATTACCATATGTTTTATTCTCGGAATCCACTTCAACTTACCAAATTTTGCCCACTTCGTCCTTGATCAACTCCGCTGTGTTGCATCATGACACCTTGTCTCGGTCTCATGGTAGAGAAATGACGGACCATTGCGATTCACAGTCAATTCTTGATTCCATTCCACGTTCCCTGTGGTCTCAAGGACCTACCGACGTTGGTTGTGTCGGCATCCCTCCAGTCACTTTTACGTTGCATACTTCCGCTCCCGTGTGGCAGTCTCAATATCCACACAAACCCCAGGCGGAAGCCGGCATTGCCGAGACCATTGAGGGTCTAATCGATGCTGGGGTCCTCGAACCGTCTGGATCCCCCTGGAACACTCCTATTCTCCCAGTCGAAAAGAAGGGTACGGATAAATATCGTATGGTCCATGACCTCAGGAGAATCAATTCTCTCCTGGGAACTACATCTCTCCCGGTGCCCAATCCTTATGTTGCCCTGGCCAACCTGCCTCCGTCACACGCCTGGTTCTCATGTATAGATTTAGCCAACGCTTTCTTCTGCCTTCCATTGGCGGAGTCCTTGAGAGATGTCTTTTCATTCACTTTCAGGGGCCACCAATGGCGCTACACTCGCTTACCCCAAGGGTTTGCTCTCTCGCCCGGTCTTTTCAATCAACATCTGAAGGCTATCCTAGCTAAATGCCCACTTCCATCTGACTGTTTCCTGGTCCAATATGTTGATGACTTACTACTTTCTGCCCCCACGGCAGACGTCTGCCTACAAGCAACTCGCTCACTATTGACCTTTCTAGCAGAAGTCGGCTTCAAAGTTAGTAGGTCCAAGCTACAATGTTGCCGCAAACAAGTTTCCTTCTTGGGGCGCATGGTTGCTCAGACAGGGGTCTCTCTATCTAAAGACCATCGAAATTCTATTCTACACCATCCACGTCCACATTCTGTCAAGGACATGCTCTCCTTCTTAGGTCTGACTGGCTTTAGTAGGAATTATATCCCTGATTACGTGGGTCTCACTACCCCTCTCAGGGCTCTTGTGAACGCAAAAGGCATGAAAAACCTCCACGCACCATTAGAATGGACCTATGAAACTGAACAATGTTTTATCACTCTCAAACAACGACTTTCCGTGGCCGCTGACCTAGCAATCCCGGACTATGCGTTGACTTTTCATTTGGATGTTTCTGGAACAGATACTCACGTCAATGGTGTACTGTTCCAGAAAAAAGGGGGAGAGAGACGTGTACTCACATATGTCAGTGTCATGCTAGACAATATTGAACAACGACATCCATCATGCACCCAACATGCGGCAGGACTAGCTAAAATCATCACTAAAACAGCTCACATAGTCATGAACCATCCTTTGAAAATACTGACGGCACACAGCGTCGTAGCCTATGTAACCTCACAGGCCTTCACACTCACACCACTACGACAAAGGCGATTAATGGACATTCTCACTGCTCCACACATTAGCTACTCACATGCAGGTATAAACATGGCTGATCACATGGCATCAGATACCCCACACGAATGTGAGAAGAATGTACAGAAAGAGGAGAACATTAGACCATATTTACAAGCTGAACCACTTGTAGATGCTACAACTGAGTGGTTTACCGACGGATGTTGTTTTAGAACAGACCAAGGAACGTTGCAGGCAGCATGGGCAATAGTAGAACAGAAGGAAATGAAATGGGAAGTGGTCAAGGCAGAAAAACTGGAAGGACCTCAATCAGCACAAAGAGCAGAATTAAGAGCAGTCATTGAAGCATTGAAATTGGCACAAGGCCGAAAGGTTAACATCTACAGTGATTCGGCCTATGTAGTAGGGGCAGTCCATGTAGAGCTAAGGCAGTGGATGAGAGCAGGATTTCTCACAGCTGGTGGAAAACCGATAAAACATGAGGAAGAAATGAAAGAATTAGCCGAAGCCCTGTTACAGCCAGAAAAGGTGGCAGTCATAAAATGTAAAGGTCACAGCACTGGAACGGACCTGATTGCCCAAGGTAACAGACAAGCTGACTTCATAGCGAAACAAACTGCAGGTTACATACCCTCATCCATCATGGTAATGGACTCCCAACCACAACCTCCTGTGGATGACACACCACTCGATCTGACCAAAGCCACCCTAAAAGAATTACAGGAGAAAGCAAGTCCGGAAGAAAAAACTCTTTGGTTGGCCCGAGGAGCCACCAACACCGATTTATGGAGAGGCCCGGATGGGAGACCCATTTTACCTCCGGGCGTAAGACAAACGGCCATGGAAGAAGCTCACGGGGTGGGACACGTGGGGGCAACCCAAATGATGAGGAATCTGTCCACCTGGTGGCATCCGCAATTACATGATATGGCCCAGTACCTAGTGAGAACCTGCACGGAATGCAACCTGTACGGAATAAAACCCACATTGAAACCCATGTTGGGCATCTTCCCAATTCCACTGTGCCCAGGAAAAGAAATTGTGATTGACTACACGGATATGGTTGAACGGGTAGGACGACATAGGTACCTTCTGGTCATGGTAGATGCATTCTCGGGCTGGCCAGAAGCCTGGCCCGTGACTAGAGAAGATAGCAAAACGGTGGTCAAGTGCCTGATTAACCATTACATCCCGCAACACGGGTTTCCTGAAACCATTAGGTCAGACAATGGAACTCATTTCAAAAATAAGGATCTGCAAACAGTTGAATCTGCCTTAGGGTTAAAACACAAGTTTGGCACGGTTTACCATCCTCAATCACAAGGTAAAGTGGAAAGAATGAACCTATCACTCAAAACTAAATTGGCAAAAATCTGTGCACAGACCAAAATGTCCTGGGTTGACGCGTTACCATTGGCTTTAATGTCTATTCGTAGCTCGGTGAATAAAACCTCGGGGTACACGCCTTTTGAGTTAGAACATGGACGTCCCTTTCCTGGTCCTTCGTCACGACTGTTTATGACTACTGAAGCATCTGAAAAACTGTCTCCAAAAGCATATTTTAACATTTTACAAAGTGTTCTCTCCCAGCATTCTACGCAGGTCACAGGCCGAGGGTCCCAGCCGCCTGCAGGCAACCCCCCGAGTCCAGGGATAGAATATGTACTCCTGAAGGTGACCAAACGGAAATGGAGTGAACCCCGTTGGACAGGGCCCTACCAGATCACCGAGAGGACGTCACATGCTGTTCGGCTCAAAGGAAAAGGAGACACCTGGTTTCACCTCTCCCAGTGTGCGGCTGCACCTGAACCAGGCCGGACTGTCCCGGAGATCCAGGATGCCCTAAGATCAGATGCTGGACACAACTGACCCCAAGATACAACCGGCTGGTTGTACATTTCCAAAGGGGGATTACCTTACTTCGCGTCCTATTATACTAGTTCCTACATTTTACTACTCTTAATTTGCATTTACTCAGTGTTCATATTGTTTTATATATTTTCTCTATAACCATGTCTTGGCCATTTCCAGACATTATGACCTGGAGAGAGAGAGCTGTCGTCTTTCTGGTCTTTTGTGCACTGGCCAGTGTTCCTATCGCTATTTTGCTGGGGTTCGAAGGCCTCCCCCAGCCCTTCCGCGCCGTCAACGCTACGGCTTCACCCGTGGTAAATTCGACCGCTTCAACACCGCTCCCCGTTGCTAACCTGACCACCCCATCTGCCCTCATGCTGCGACCTTCCCGAACCCGGACCAAAAGGTCTTCTTCTTCCTGTGGGCAGTTGGCCCCGAGGGTAAAATCAGCAGACTTGATCCTTTGCTTACCAGTCCTTCCACCCCACCGCCGGATGCCAGTGATGACGAAGAAGGTGTAATGTGGTCTTATGTCTAAATACTCTTTTGATTGTTTCTTCCTTCTTTTTGTATCATTACGGTCATTTTCTTATCATGTATTCCTGTTAGGTTACGGACGATTCAGGCCGACCCAGGGCAGGGTGGCTGTCATGTCTGTTTACTCCTCACTATAACCTTAAAAGACCCAGAGGAGATGTTCCAGCTTGACTATATGTCCGTTCTGTTTATTGAACTATTAAATATAGTTCAAAAGGGGGAATTGTAGAAATATACTGCTTTGACATATGTTACTTTGCTAAAGACTGGTAAAACATCTGTTATCAGATGTCGTGCAAACAAAGGAACAAAAGACTCACTCAAAGAGGAAGTGGAACATATCACTCAAAGAGGAAGTGAAACAAGACAACCGTACCCGACCGTGTTAAAACTGTCAACTTCGCACCTTGTGGTTTGACCCTGCTGAAGGGGTTATCTGCCCCTGCCAGAAGACAGTACAAACAACCAGAAGACCCCAAAAGAAGACCCCACCCCAAAAGACTTTGTTTGTCAGTACCTATAAAAGAGCTGAGCACGCACTGAAACATCGGAATCTGTACACAGAGTGCTAGTGGTTGTCTTCTGTGAACATTAAAGATTCCCCCTTCTGCGCAGACTGAGTCTTGAGTCTTCATTCTTTCTCAGCCTTGAGCAATGCATCCTCCAACAAAGAACCTGGGTTGAAGGACCCGCGGAGAAGACCAATAATCTCACAAATTTATTCCTTCAACATGATGGGGGCTGGTGCTCTTGCTCTTCTAAGTTTGCGGAGGAAGTAAAGACGCTGCTGTGCTTTCTTGGCCAGTGCAGTGGTGTTATTTGTCCAGGAGAGATCCTCAGTGATGTGCACACCCAGGAACTTGGTGCTGCTCACTCTCTCCACGGATGCACCGTTGATGGTCAGAGGAGCATGCTGAGTGTTTCCTCTCCTGAAGTCAACAACAATCTCTTTCGTCTTCTCCACATTCAGGGAGAGATTGTTGTCTCCGCACCACGTGGCCAGGCGGCTCACCTCGCTTCTGTAGTTAGACTCATCCCTGTTATTAATGAGTCCCACCACAGTCGTGTCATCCGCAAACTTGATGAAGAGGTTGGAGCAGTGTGACGGAGTGCAGTCGTGGGTTAGCAGAGTGAAGAGAAGGGGGCTCAGCACACATCCCTGAGGAGCCCCCGTGTTAAGGACGATGGTGCTGGATGTGCTACTGCCAACCCGTACTGCTCGTGGTCTTCCTGTGAGGAAGTCCAACAGCCAGTTACACAGTGAGGTGTTGAGCCCCAGCTGGATCAGTTTTTGTGTGAGCTGTTGTGGGATTATTGTGTTAAATGCTGAACTGAAGTCTATGAACAGCATTCGAACATATGAGTCTTTTTTGTCCAGATGTGTGAGTGCTGAGTGGAGTGCAGTGGAGATGGCATCATCGGTCGAGCGGTTGGGCCGATATGCAAACTGGAAGGGGTCCAGTGAGGGGGGAAGGGCAGACTTAATGTGCTTCATGACTAGCCGTTCAAAGCACTTCATGAGGATGGGGGTAAGTGCAATTGGACGGTAGTCATTAAAGCAGGAAGGAGATGACTTTTTTGGCACCGGAATAATTGTTGTATCTTTGAAGCAGGTGGGGACGACAGCCTGGGAGAGTGAGATGTTAAAGATGTCTGTGAAGACATCAGTGAGTTCCACTGCACAGTCCCTCAGTACACGACCAGGAATGTTGTCAGGACCCGGAGCTTTGCGAGCGTTGATCCTGCTGAGGGATCTCCTCACACTGTCCGGGGACAGAGTCAACACCTGGTCACCAGGAGGGGGTGTGGTCTTCTGTGCTGTGGTGCTGTTTTTCCCTTCAAAGCGAGCGAAAAAGGTGTTCAGCTCGTTCAGCAGGGAGATGGTGCTATCACAGGTCTGTGGAGGGGGCTTGTAATCCGTGATGGTTTGTATGCCCCGCCACAGGCTCCGTGTGTCTCTGCTGTCTTTGAAGCGACTAGATATTCCTCTGGAGTACTGTCTCTTTGCCTCTCTGATGCCACGGGAAAGGTTGGTCCTGGCTGTCTTCAGGCTCGCCTCGTCTCCAACTCTGAAACAAATCAAATCACTTTTACAAGTGTGAAAGTGCATGATATACATGAATTTATATACATGTATTTTGACCCCAGCTGAAATGCACTATATTGATGCATATTAAATCACTCCGTCTTTCAATTTGGAACTTTAATTTTGAAACGTTGAATATAGTGAAAAGTGCAGCAAGTGCCTTAAATTGGATGAGCAACTGTATTATTTAGCATTTTCGGCTGCAGCAATTGAAAAACCAATGTGTTTGTGTTTGTGTGCAAAGAGGAAGGAAGTGCAGGGATCAAAAAAGATATATTGAACATAAAGAAACTGGCACGAGGGCCAGAAAAAAACATAATCACAAACTGGAACGTAAGGTAAATCTCCTCACCGGCTGCCTGAGGATCCAGCCCTGTTGCTTCCCTGGGTTAAACAGTGCCAAAGGACACAAGGCCAATCATGCTTGCTGTAGATTGATTGAAGGTCAGAGAGCTTGGTACAAATGATGCGTTCAGCTGATGGAACCACCCTCTGTAGGGCTCGCCTGTCCTGCATGGTGCTGTTCCTGAACCAGGTTGAGATGTTTCCCATTAGGATGCTCTCTATGGTGCAGGAGTAGAAGTTCCTGAGCACCTTGGAGGGCAGTCTGAAGTCTCTCAGGCGTCTGAGGTGGTAGAGACGCTGACGGGCCTTTTTCACCATGGTGTTGATGTAACAGGACCATGACAGGTCCTGCGTTATGTTAACACCGAGGTATCGGAAGCTGTCCACTATGTCCACTGGGCTCCGGTTTATGACAGGGGTCTGGTAGTTCCTCTCCATCTTGGTACTAAAGTCCACTATTAACTCCTTTGTCTTGGGGCAGTGGTGGCCTAGTGGTTAAGGAAGCGGCCCCGTAATCAGAAGGTTGCCGGTTCGAATCCCGATCTGCCAAGGTACCACTGAGGTGCCACTGAGCAAAGCGCCGTCCCCACACACTGCTCCCTCTTGTACCAGTTCACTAGATTTCCAATATCTCGTCATCTCGAGATCAGGCCCACCATGATATGTCATCAGCAAACTTGATGATGGTGGTGGAGTTAGTAGTGGCTGTACAGTCGTGGATGTACAGAGAGTACAGCAGGGGCCTCAAAACACAGCCCTGGGGGGCTCCAGTGCTGAGAGTGATGGAGGCTGAGAGATGTCTGCCCATCCTTACTGTCTGTGGTCTCCCAGTTAAGAAGTTGGAGATGCACTGACAGAAAGATGAGCTGAGTCCCAGATGCTCCAGCTTGGGGGTGCGTGTGTAATGTGCACGGGCCCTCGGCCTGTTCCTGACATCGGCTCGTTTTCCCCAGGGCCGCCGATTCGCGTTGTATCCTCCTTTGTCCTTCCTCAGGATCTCACTCGTCCAGCTGGGATCCGGAGCTGTTAAAATCTTCTAAATGTAAGTGCATTGTATTCTAATAGAATCAAGAGTGTCTCTACTGTATTAAATGCGCTCAATAGTGGTCGATTTGCTGATGAAGGTCTAAAAGACAAAAACAAAATAAACGGGGTTGGAGCAGTCGCGACAGCAGCTTACCTCACCAGCACCATCTTGGAACTCTTCCAAGATGGCATGGAAAGCATACCAGTTTCTCTCCCCGAAGAAAGTGACCATGCAGAGGTACAGTTTTCAATCGAGTTGTTTGGCTTTCCATCAACTTTAAAATATCCAGTATTTCAGCCTAAGCCAGATGCCACAGTGTTTGCTGCATTCTTTCTGTACTGTTGTCATGATTGGGTTTACTAGGCTTCCGTAGTCACATGTTAAGTTGTTCTAGGAACACATGCTTGGCAATAAAGATGGCTGTTTTGACAACCGGACTTCGACTACGACACGGTGATTGCTAAATTCAGCAAACATTTTGTGCCAAAAAGAAATGTCATGCATGATCAAGCCTGCCTCCACAAGCGTGTACAAAATACAGGTGAGTCTGTCGAAGCTTTTGTCCGAAGCCTGTATGAGCTGGCACATAGCTGGAACTAAAGAGGAACAAATTAAGAGACAGAATTGTGATCGGCATATTAGATACGGAGACCTCCCAAAAGTTGCAGATGGAGCTGGATCTCACGCTAGAAAATGCATTTCAAATAGCGCACCAGTGTGAACAGATCAAGCAACAGAATGCAAGCCTGCCTGCCGATTTTACAGTGAATGTGGTTCAGTGAGGGAGACGCTATCTCCACACGGGCAAGAGCAGGGACGAGCGACATCTTCCGAAATATGGAGAACCAAGAGTCTGATCCAGATGTAATGGCCTACATGGGAAAACGTGTGAATGTCCAGTCAAAAATAAAAGGTGCAGAAAATGCAGGAAATTAGGATATTTCAAGCAGCGTGTCAAACAAAAATGCTGTTACATCAAGCAACATGACTGATGGTGAGGACCTGTTCTTCCTGTTCCTCCTGGGATCAGTGAATAAAAAAATGTGAAATTACAGCCTGAGTGGATTGTGGGGATACCTGCAAACGGCAGTACAGTAGTATTCAAAATAGATACAGGAGCAGACGTCACAGTTATGTCACAAGCTGCATTTCTGAAATTGACACAACAGCCATGTTTGCTTAAGGTCAGGCCTGAGTCGGGCCTCACCAGTCCAGGAGGTCAAGTGCAGTGTCTGGGCAAATTTCTAGCCACAAGTACAAAGGACAGCAGTACAAGTACTGGGTCACTATCATAAAACTTATGCTCACAGCTTGAGCCACTGCTAAAAAGATGGGCCTCATGAAAAGAGTTAACGCTGTCATTGCTAATATGCTCCATATACTGTGCATAATTATTAGGCAACTTAACAAAAAACAAATATATACCCATTTCTATTATTTATTTTTACCAGTGAAACCAATATAACATCTTCACATTCACAAATATACATTTCTGACATTAAAAAACAAAACAAAAACAAATCAGCGACCAATATAGCCACCTTTCTTTGCAAGGACACTCAAAAGCCTGCCATCCATGGATTCTGTCAGTGCTTTGATCTGTTCACCATCAACATTGCGTGCAGCAGCAACCACAGCCTCCCAGACACTGTTCAGAGAGGTGTACTGTTTTCCCTCCTTGTAAATCTCACATTTGATGATGGACCACAGGTTCTCAATGGGGTTCAGATCAGGTGAACAAGGAGGCCATGTCATTAGTTTTTCTTCTTTTATACCCTTTCTTGCCAGTCACGCTGTGGAGTACTTGGACGCGTGTGATGGAGCATTGTCCTGTATGAAAATCATGTTTTTCTTGAAGGATGCAGACTTCTTCCTGTACCACTGATGTAGGTGTCTTCCAGAAACTGGCAGTAGGACTGGGAGTTGAGCTTGACTCCATCCTCAACCCGAAAAGGCCCCACAAGCTCATCTTTGATGATACCAGCCCAAACCAGTACTCCACCTCCACCTTGCTGGCGTCTGAGTCGGACTGGAGCTCTCTGCCCTTTACCAATCCAGCCACGGGCCCATCCATCTGGCCCATCAAGACTCACTCTCATTTCATCGGTCCATAAAATCTTAGAAAAATCAGTCTTGATGTTTCAGCTTGTGTGTCTTGTTCAGTGGTGGTCGTCTTTCAGCCTTTCTTACCTTGGCCATGTCTCTGAGTATTGCACACCTTGTTCTTTTGGGCACTCCAGTGATGTTGCAGCTCTGAAATATGGCCAAACTGGTGGCAAGTGGCATCTTGGCACCTGCACGCTTGACTTTTCTCAGTTCATGGGCAGTTATTTTGCGCCTTGGTTTTTTTCCACACGCTTCTTGCGACCCTGTTGACTATTTTGAATGAAACGCTTGATTGTTCGATGATCACGCTTCAGAAGCTTTGCAATTTTAAGAGTGCTGCATCCCTCTGCAAGATATCTCACTATTTTTACTTTTCTGAGCCTGTCAAGTCCTTCTTTTGACCCATTTTGCCAAAGGAAAGGAAGTTGCCTAATAATTATGCACACCTGATATAGGGTGTTGATGTCATTAGACCACACCCCTTCTCATTACAGAGATGCACATCACCTAATATGCTTAATTGGTAGTAGGCTTTCGAGCCTATACAGCTTGGAGTAAGACAACATGCATGAAAAGGATGATGTGGACAAAATACTAATTTGCCTAATAATTCTGCACGCCCTGTATGTGGTAACACCACCATGTCGTATTCCATTTCCTCTTTTGCCAAAAGTAGAGGCGGAGTTGAAACACATGCTGAACTTGGGCATAATAGAAGAGGTCACTGGGCCTACAGATTGGTGTGCTCCAATGGTTCCTGTGGAGAAGAAAAACAGAGAACAAGTAAGAGTATGTGTTGACCTGAAACGTCTCATCAAGTCAGTGAAGTGAGAGAGGTACATACTGCCCACAGTAGAAGACATTGCTCCAAAACTAGTTGGAGCAAAAGTGTTCTCTACCCTTTAAGCTTTGTGCGGGTTCTGGAAGATTACTTTCTGCTTTCACAGACTTCCTATCGGAATCACCTCAGTCCCAGATATTTTCCAGAGGCTGATGTCCACACTGCTCAAGGACCAGGAAGGAGTCGTTGTAGTGATGGAGCAACGACAGAAGAGCACAACAGAGCTACAATACTTTGGTCATGTAATTAGCTCAGAAGGTCGGAAACCTGACCCAAACAAAGTGAAGGCTCTCACTTAGATACAAAGTCCATCTAACAAAGTCCACTGTAGGGGCAGTGGTGGCCTAGCGGTTAAGGAAGCGGCCCCGTAAGAATCCGGTTCGAATCACGATCCGCCAAGGTGCCACTGAGGTGCCACTGAGCAAAGCACTGTCCCCACACACTGCTCCCCGGGCGCCATGACATGTCATGACATGTGTGCACCGTGTGCTGTGCTGCTGTGTATCACATGTGACAATCACTTAGCTATCACTTTGACTAGAGCCGGTGTGTTGTAGGACCCCAGCAGATGCCTCGCTGAAGGGGGGGGGAGTGGGAGAGGCCGGCCTTAACTAACAACGTCACTTCCACTGCATTGATCAGCACATTGATCAGGTTAAATGTTTTTTAATGAGTCTCTGATCAATGAAGCAGAAGTGACATTGTTAGTGAAGGTTAGTGATTGAAAAATGCATTGTCAACTGGCAATTGAATTTCTATTCGAATAATTGTGCTTAAAATCCTCGATACTTAGAAGAATTACATAAAGATGTAACCTTTAACCCTACTTTATTAATGTCCTGATTTATAAGCGAAGAAGTCAATTTAGCTGTGACCAGATCAGTTTCAAAGTTCAGGTTCTAATGTCATTTGTCACACAAACCGGGATCAGAACAAGAGAGACGAGTAGGAGGAGACGAGAAACCTCGGTGCGGCAGGACGCAAAGAGGCAGGTAAGTTCCTTCCGCTTTTAACTGCGAACGCGGCCGGCGTGAGCCGCAACACCACACTGATGTTGTCGTTTGCGTTTAAGGCACAATACAGGACGAGACTTTACTTTACTTTACTTTACTTTATTTTGCAGACACTTTTATCCAAAGCGACTTACATGAGGAAGACACCAGCAATTCTCGTTCGATTTCTATAGAATTAGAGTTTACAAACTAAGATCCCTGATAAGGGTTAGGGTTAGGCCATATACAAGTAACCAACAAGACATTCACCACAAATAAACACACTCAATACAGAGGACTAACAAAGGCAGGGAGGAGTTATCCCAAACATACAGCAGCAGGTGGAGGTACGAACTCCTCCCACTACAGCAACGTAAAGGACAGGGAGAGGCCCGGCAGGTACAGCAGCCTAAAGGTTCTATGGTGTTTTAGGACAGATGTGTGTGAGGAAGAGGGAGGGACATTTATGGGACCTGTTCAGGCTAGACAGGTTGCATCTGAACTGGAGAGATTGGGGAGAAGTTCAGGAAGGTAGCGCCCCCACACACTGCTCCTCACTGCTCACCAAGGGTGATGGTTCAATACAGAAGACACCTAAACCAGTGGTTTCATGGCGGGTGTCTGTTATAAGTAATGTTGCTTTAATTTGACTTTTAGTCTAGTCTTGACAGTCCAGCTTTATTAGTCTGAGTCACATCCAGACCCACGTCAGGCCACGCAGGCGCATCTTCGAATCGGCAAAGCTGCGGCGAGAAAAATCCCGTTGTAGAATTTCGCATTTTCACAATCTACCCACTGCAGTATTTAACAAAAGCAATGCGCGCATGTGTGTACGACATATGTGACTTTGTGAAAGTTGGAGATTTCCAGGTTTTTATTTAATGATGTCTGTCGAATACGTAGTCGTCACATGACCAGAATTTACATCGCGTCTCGGTTTCGTCATGTCGTAATGTTGGAAAGATGAGGAACGTGATTTAAAGGGGAAAAGGTCTCTGTACAAAAACTAAGTACAAGTAATTAAAAGGCCAATATAAAATATTATGTGCTCATTATGGGGGTTTTGTTCATATCAACTGTTAATACTAACATTTTCTCAGAGAGAGAGATCTTTATAACACACTTTATAGAACTTTATAACACAACTCTATAAATCTCTGTAGTCACCCAAACACAGAGGTTCTGTAGACGGCGAGAACGGTTCCACCGTCAGGATCCTGCCCCCTTTGAGAACCCAGAAGAGCCCATCCAGTGAGCAGCAGGCCGATTTCCTGGTGCTGCCAAACTTCACCGCCAAGGTAAACCCTGCAACCGCACATCCATCATCACTTCTAATGAATCCATGTAAACATCTGGTCCCTTCTGGCAGGAGACTGATGAGCTGTCCGTCACCAAAGGAAGACGTGGACCCGGGGGACGATGGTTGGTGGGCGGTGGAGAAGGGGGCGGAGTTTGGCCTGGTGCCTGGGTCAAAACCCCCTGTCCCATATAGAACAGAGACTGGACACACCCCTTTGGTTTGACCTTCTCACAGGAACCAACTGTTCTTTGTCAACAGCAATACAGTCTCTCTCTCTCTCTCTCTCTCACACACACATTCACCATTGTCTCTGGATGTAAAATCACCCTGGTTTCACTGTGAAGTTCTCTGGAGGTTCTCTTAGTTCCTTATTTAATTTGGGTGTTAATGTGTGTGTGTGTGGCTCTGTGCTCTGACCTGCTGTTGCCTGAGAGTAATGTGTCAGAAACGTTCTGAGAACGTCTGAGTAACGTCAGTGATCTGCTCTGTACCAGGGGATGAACAGTGAAAACTTCATCCCTCCCGATCTCTACTGTTTAGAATAAATGAATCAATACTTAGATATTTTGACCGGATCCAACAAATGTGCATCATTTATTAAGTATAAAGCATTTCATACCAACAGTGTCATAGAGCAAATAAATGCATGATAAAAAACACACAATTAAAATCATAAATACATCACATTTCCTATATATAACAAATACATCAAATATCTGATATATAAGAAATACATGACAGTCACTGGGCACCTGATCTGCTTCTGTGGAGGAACGTTCTCCTCCACAATTCACCTCCTGTTGCTACTCCACATGGACTTTTCCACAATCTTCATCAACAGGTCAGAGTCCTGGAGTCCAGAAGACAACAGAGCAGTCAGTAACCTGCAGAAGAACCTCCACCCTATTCTCCAACTACACCTGCTCCACCTCATTCTCCATCTACACCAGCTCTACCCTATTCTCCAACTACACCACCTTCAGCCTATTCTCCAACTACACCAGCTCAACCTCATTCTCCAACTACACCACCTCCACCCTATTCTCCAACTACACCACCTTCACCCTATTCTCCAACTACACCACCTCCACCTCATTCTCCAACTACACTATCTTCACCTCATTCTCCAACTACACTATCTTCACCTCATTCTCCAACTACACCACCTTCAGCCTATTCTCCAACTACACCACCCCCACCTCATTCTCCAACTACACTATCTTCACCTCATTCTCCAACTACACCACCTCCACACTATTTTACAACTACACCACCCCCACCTCATTCTCCAACTACACTATCTTCACCTCATTCTCCAACTACACCACCTCCACACTATTTTACAACTACACCACCCCCACCTCATTCTCCAACTACACCAGCTCTACCCTATTCTCCAACTACACCACCTCCACCCTATTCTCCAACTACACCACCTTCAGCCGAGGCGCCAACGACACCACCGCCACCGCAGGCGCCAACGACACGAGCGGCACCGCAGGCGCAACGACACGAGCGGCACCGCAGGCGCCAACGACACCACCGCCACAGAGGGACAACGACACCACCCCACCGCAGGCCAACGACACGATCGGCACCGCAGGCGCCAACGACACCACCGCCACACTATTACAACGACACCACCCCCACAGACCATCGACCCAGCTACCTATTCTCCAACTACACCACCTTCAGCCTATTCTCCAACTACACCAGCTCAACCTCATTCTCCAACTACACCAGCTCCACCCTATTCTCCAACTACACCACCTCCACCCCAGGAGCCAACGACACCAGCAGGCGCACAACGACACCACCGGCACCCAGGCGCCAAGACAAAACCGCCACCCAGGCGCGAACGACACCACCGCACCCAGGCGCCAGACACGACCGGCACCCCATTATCCAACTACACCACCTCCACCTCATTCTCCATCTACACCACCATATTCTCCAACTACACCATCTCCACCTCATTTTCCAACTACACAACCTCCACACCATTTTCCAACTACACCACATCCACTTCATTCTCCAACTACACAAACTCCACTTCATACTCCAACTACACCACCCGTGTTCATTCTCCACCTCATTCTCCATCTTCACACCCTTTTTGATTGGCTTACCGGACTGTCTCGGGTTTCCTGTAGCGCCACTCTCAACGCTGCTTCGATCAGGTCGCCCGGTTCTGTCTGTTCTGGTAAAACCTCCCGCTCCCTCACGCTCTTTTTACCATGAAGTGACCTGAGAGACACAGATCAGTGCGTGGCTCAGACGTTCAGATATACAGAAGCAGAGTGGTGATGATGAAGAAGACTCTCACCTGTGGCCCACAGGTTCCCGCGTGGGTTCACTTTGATTTTGGCCACTTTGTTGCGCAGCTCCGTCAGGTCCACGCTGACTGCGGCCGCGAAAGACGCGCAGACGCAGATCAGCAGCAGGCCGGACAGCAGCGAGCGCTGAGCCACCGACCGGACACGGGACGTGGACTTCATCTTCATCATCCTCAGCCAGCGGACAGGCACACACGCTGTGGCGCAGACTGAGCTTTATATGGGAGATCTGGTGGGTGGGTGTGTCTCTTTCTCTCGCTCGCTCTCTCCCTCGCACACACACACACACACACACACACACACAACATGACTGGCTGGTTAAAGTGAACTAACTTCGACCTTGCAGGTCACACGTTAACCAGTTCACTTCCAGCAGAAACTGGAAATCAAAAATTCAAACATGAGAGAAACACTGTAATGATCAGACTCTGGATGCTGAAGCAGATCCTTCTCAGTTGACCCCTGACCCCCAGCCCAACGATATCAGCCAGGATCAGATATACTGAGGAACTTGTAATCTTGTGTTTCAGAGCTGTTCTGGCGAGAAATGCTAATCAACACTGATCCCGTCAACGAGTTCTAATGAGGAGACAAATGGAACGTTTGTCCTGTTCCTAACCTGTGACATTTAAAGTGTCACTTCAGTATCTGGTGTGTGTAATGTGTGAATATGAAATCTGTGAAGTGTGTATGTGTGACTGTTGCTACTGGTCACCATCTCGTTCAGAAAGACCACGGGAATGTTAAGCTGAGAACAGCTGGCAGGTGACACACACACACACACACACACACACACACACACACAGACCCTGAATGCAGGCAGATTTGAATCAGAATATCATTGTCTGGTGACGCCCATCACGGCGTTCATGACCTGCAGCCGGCGGCGGTGGTGACGTTCTGACTTCACCCCGGCGTTGGTGGAAATGCCAGGAGTCGAGATGACATTTCAGAAGCGCCAGTGCCGCCACATTTCAACGTTCACATCACGCTCTGCATAATTAACAACGACTCGTCCAACGTCAAGGTGAAGTCACTGGGTCACGGTTCTGTCGAGGGAAACCCGCCCATTCAGCCTGAAGGTCCCAGGAATCCACCAGAGGTGTGCAGCTGCTGTCAGAAAGCCAGCCCAATACCAAACATTCACCCCAAATCTTTTTATTTTCCTTCAGAATAAAACAGAAAATCTTTAACAACAGTCCATTACATGGAAACCACACAGTCGAATCCACTGAGGAAGAAAACAGATCAGAACCAGAGGTCTACACAGACAGTAGAAGGTCTGAATTGCTTCTAAGCCTCAGCTGTGTCTTCACTGAAGAAGGCGAGCAGCTCCTTCCCGGTGGAGACGTAGCGGATGCTCTCCACCTCACCTCCATAGTTGCTGGGCTTCTGAAAGTGAATCTCCAGGTGGTCCTGCAGGTCCTCCTCCTCCATCACATCTTCAACCCCCCGCAGCAGGACAGTCCGTCTGGGAGCCCCGCAGTACGTCTGTGGTGATAACAGAGGGGTTTCTGATTAATTTAAATGAAAGTTTCCGCCTGGATACTAGAACATGATCTTTTAGACCGTGTCTCCAATCCCGAGTGGAATCTGACTGTCGTGTCTGAATACAACTGAACTACAAGTATGTTGAACGTCGGGAAAATGATCATCCAGGTCCAGTTATTCCACGTGTTTGTGTTTCTGGCAGCTGATTGGTTCAAAACCACACACAAAATACTGGATAATCACCAAATAAAAGTCCAGTTTTTGTTAACGCTGCTTCTTAAACAATGTTCCTGATGGCTCGATTTCGAGGGAAAAGACTCTTCCGTACGTACACGTACAGACGCAAATACAGTTAAATACAGAGGACACGTTTCACCGTGTCACCGTGTGCTGTGCATCACAATGACTATCACTTCACTTTAATGGATCAGGACTCCATAAAACCTGAATGCAACAGTCCAGCGTTGATGTGGAATCTTTTACATACTTCATGTCTGTTTTCAGCTCTGGCAAGCGGCACACGCCTGCGGGTTCGTTTTTGTTGGTTTCCTTTGTTTTTCCCCTTTGTGTGTAATGTGTAATGTGTAAAGTGTAGTGATTGTCACATGTGATACACAGCAGCACAGCACACAGTGCACACAGTGAAATTTGTCCTCTGCATTTAACCATCACCCTTGGTGAGCAGTGGGCACCATGACAGGCGCCCTGGCGAGCAGTGTGTGGGGACGGTGCTTTGCTCAGTGGGACCTCAGAAAACTTCTGATTACGGGGGCGCTTCCTTAACCGCTAGGACACCACTGCCCGTTTTTTTTTTTCTTTTTTTTTCTTTTTGTGTTTGTGTTAATAAATCATTGTTCCCAGTATGTCCCGTTTCTGCGCTTCCTTCCCCGTCAGCCCGTGGACGTGACACTAAAATCTCCACACACACACACATACACACACATACACACACAGAGAAGCAGAGTTGACCTGGAACTTGCGGAGCTTGTACTGGTAAAGTGGAGCAACATCAACCATCATCTCCCGGTTGGCATCAACACCGAACTTCCTCTTCAGGACCAGGTTCTCAGCAACTGACAGAAGGAAATGACATAATGAGACGTGCATTATTCCACCAATGTGCTGTAATGTCAGGACACACACACACCCCCACTGCTGAGGAACAGGATCCGCCCGCTGCATGCGTTCTCTATCGTACCAGACCTCTCCACCCTCTCCCCCCACCACGGCTCGGGCGGGAGAAGCTCATCTCCAACCTGTCCTTCATACGTTCCTCTGGCAGGACTGGCGGTGCATTCCAAAACTGTACCATCCTCTTGGAGACACTAAGATGCACCTAAAACACAGACATCCACAGTTAGAAGGCAGAACCAGCAGAACTGCCTGCCTTCGGAACATCTGAGGAACCGCACCTCAAACTTGACGGAAGGCTCCAGAGTCAGGCAGAGTGGCTTCACACTCATCTTTGTTCTTGTCACAAGTCACCTGACACTTGGCCAGGCGCCAGTATCTGGTCGGCCACTAGACCAGAAAAAAATGGAGGTCAACTAAGGCCTCGGTACAGTAGAAGAATAAATAAGAGTAAAGAACAGCAGGCCTCTGCAGAACATCACTTACCCTTTCCTCCTCGAATGTGATGAGTGCCTCACCGCCCTGCAGGAGAAACGAGGGTCTCTGGGTAATGGTAAAGATCCCGGTAGTCTCCTCACTTGAGTCCCCGTGATCCTCTGGGCCAGTGAACTTCACTCGCTTCTCTGGAATTTCAGCTTTAATCTGACAACAAAATGGAACCAGAGGAGTAGAGTACAACGAGAAGGGGCGGAACTCTCCTGGGTCAGAACTTTTATCTACTTTTTGTCTGAATGAGGTCTGGACACTGAAGCACACACCTTGGAACCTCTGTTTGAGAGAAGCTGTCTCCTCTGTTTTGGTCCTCATCTTCTCCTGAAAGACCTCTAGTTTCACCGTCAGGTCTTTATTCTCCTTCTGAAGGACCTTCGGTCTGTTCCTTAGCAGCAGAATCAGAACCGTCAAATGGAATCATCAGCCCTTCAATGCAGGGTTATTCTGATATATTTACCTGCATGTCCTTCAACATTTTGCTGTATTTCCCCTCCAGCTGCCTCCTGTTCCTGGAGACAGAGATGCATTGCTTCCTGAGCCTTTTTCTTTTCGTCCTCAGCATCTAGTTTCTCCAGGAGGAGCCTTGACTTCTCCTCCTCTGCTTTCTCCAGCATTACCTAGACAGATTGAATGCAGAAATGTTTGATGGCCTCTTTGTGTTCTAGTAGTGTCAATATTGTCATTGGTTTCACCACAAGGCAGCACCTTCCACTTCAGCAGATCTCTCCAGCCTGGACCAGCTGCTGTTCCTCTGAAATGCTCACAAGCTGCCAACCAAACACAGATTATTACAGTTATTATAATTCAAGGTTCTACTACAGAACACAGGTTTGTTCCAGGTAATCATCAGTCCCTAAATATCGATACTATATGATGCTACATAGGTATCAGTATTGGATCTATTCTAGCACAATCACTCTTCCATTTCTATACCATTTACATTTACAGCATTTACAGGACAGTCCCCCCCTGGAGACACTCAGGGTTAAGTGTCTTGCTCAGGGACACAATGGTATGAACCACAAAATGGTTCATAGCCGAGTGTGTTAATCACTAGGCTACTAACACCCTTGAACACTATTTGAACATAAAATGATTGCTATACTTTCAAAATCCACTTCTCTATCAATTTATTCATTAGCTCGGTCATAATTACATGTCTGATGACTAAAAATCACATCTTTAATCTGTATTCCACCTTGGCCCCTGATAGACATTCATTCATTTACAAGGAGTGTAGGGGCAGAGATTTGTTCCAGTAGAAACTTAAATTGAACTGAATATATTTGAATCTGAATTGAATTGTACTGCACGATTGGGTGCACCTGGAAACCCACCTGGTTGACATCAGGGCTCCATGGCTGGAGCCTGGTTAGAAGGACTAGTTGAGCAGCCCATCGAGGATGCAACATTTTATGAGCTCTGGCAATCGCCACACGCCTGCGGGTTTGTTTCTGTTCTCCCCTTTGTTCCTTATTAATAAATCATTGTTTGCAGTATGTCCCGCCTCTGCGCTTGTTCTCCCGTCAGCTCGCTTACGTGACGTGTACGAACTGAATCTGAACGTATTAAATTGCATGTGAATTCCAGGAAACTGAAACTGCATTTACATCCCTTAAAATGTGAGGGAAATTCAGTTCTCACAATTCAAGTTCATTTTATGCGATGCACAATTTCCACATTTACGACAGCTCTGCGGGTCGTGGTACGGGACATTCAGGGACATTAAGAACTGGTGAGAACAGTGCCAACAGTGGCATGCCAGGCTCCCCAGGGGGGTCTGAGGCCATTTGAGGAAATAGATATGTGCTTTCAACAAATGTGTTCTTGAGAATGCACATACAGTGGCACAGTCCCCCTTTGAGGATTATGTGCTGGTTCGTGCCCAAGCGGTTGCAGAGCCACCTGGGTTGCCAATTTGAAGCTGAGCTGAGTCAAGGCCTCTGTCGGCTGCTGGGGATAACAAAGACTTGGACCACGCCCTTCAATGCTGATTGATCAGCTGCCGCTTCTGGACCCTGTCTGGACCGTGGGGGTGAAATGGATGGGCATGTCAAGCAGGTGGCGCTTGCTTACAACACCACGACGTATGCCAGCACACAGTTCTCCCCCTATTTCCTTACTCATGGTCGGGGGGCCTGCGTGTGTCCTCGTCG
Organism: Denticeps clupeoides; assembly: GCF_900700375.1. NCBI lineage: Eukaryota > Metazoa > Chordata > Actinopteri > Clupeiformes > Denticipitidae > Denticeps > Denticeps clupeoides. The sequence goes on from NW_021630096.1 coordinate 270,613, forward strand.
AAGGGGAAAGGGCGAGGATGTGGCACACTGAAAGGTCCTTATCAGGTCATGGAGGTTGTGGAATCACATTGCCAATCCACTGGACTGCAGGTGCCACAACGAGCCCAAATCTCAGAAGTTCCTGAATCTGCAGGGACCAGATGTTCGGCTAAGGTGACGTTCAGTGTCCAACTGAAGACGCTGTTGGTTACTGAGGTTAGATCGGAGAGGAAATCCCCAGTAATCTTGGTGCATTGGTGTGTTTATGTGGAAAAAAAAACATTATTCTGGCTTTTCATTTCCCCACTTTCGTGACGTGACGTGGCTACGGATTTATTCTCGGTTTACACTCGACTGACGATTCGCGTTTGACATGCTTACCGCGGTTCTGGACGTGTGAAACTCTCCATCGTGAGATTAAACGTGGAACGCGGTCCGTGTGATCTGAAATCTGCGCGTCAGGAAAAACGAAAGTGAGCAGAACAGAAAGTGAAAACAGAAAAGAGACGCGTCGAAAGTGTGTTGTTCCTGATCTTTTGGGATGGCCCAAATGTAAAATTAATTTTACTAATGTATTATTCATGTCATTTTTTATTGTGGTATTATTATAAATCGTATTTAAATGTACTTGATATTGTACCATTATATGTAAAGTGTAAATGCTGTTAAAATCCCATTCTGAGAGAAGTTTTAGGCCAGCGGTGGCGGCCCATAATCAGAAGGTTGTGGGTTCGAATCCGAGCCGCCAAGGTGCCACTGAGGTCCCTTGATGAAGGTCCTGTCCCCACACGCTGCTCCCCGGGCGCTTGTCATGGTGCCCACTGCTCACCAAGGGTGATGGATAAATACAGAGGACACGTTTCACCATGTCACTGTGTCACGTGTGCTGTGTTTAACAATGACAATCACTCATTTTCACTTCAAATGTTCGGTGTCCACTAAAATGAACCAATTGTTTTGTTGGTTTGATCGGTTCCGTTATTATAAAAGTCGGACTTTTATTATGACTGTTCCAGCAGAAGTGTGACCCGGTGTAAAACTTCCGCCTTTGACCTCGACCTGCTGAATAAACGCCGTGTTGCCAAGTCCGTCTTTTAAACGAAGACCGGGCCGCGCCTTACGGCGTGGTTCCCCGCGGGAATCTGGCAACCCGGCGCCGCTGCCCCGCCCACCCTCAGGTGCTGAGCGCCACGTCAGGCGTGTTGAGGATGAACTTTGTTTTTGCGACTTCAGCTGCGAGTTGTTGAAGGGTCGTTCCTGGTTCCAGAATAAACCGAGCAGGATGACGTTATTCCTCCTGCTGCTGCCGCTGCTCGCCCGCGCCGCGCCTCCACCGAATTAACGTTCGAGTTACGGACAACGAGAAGCAGTGTTTTTACGAGGAGTGGAGAGCGGGGAGCAGTTCCACGTCGACTTCCAGGTCACACGTCTGATCGCGGCGACATTCGTCCCGTTTCATCCCGCGGCCGCTCTGCGTGTGATGACGTGTCTTCGTGTCCTTGCTTCTCTGGCCCCCAGGTGATCGCTGGAGGGAACTACGACGTGGACTGCGTCGTGTCGGACCCCGGTGACCGCGTCCTGTACCAGGAGCGCAAGAAGCAGTACGACAGCTTCTCCCATACCACCAGCACCAAGGGGGTCTACAGGGTCTGTTTCAGCAACGAGTTCTCCACCTTCTCCCACAAAACCATATACCTGGACTTCAGGTTCGGAGAGGAGCGCCCCCTACTGCCCGACATGAACAGAGGAACAGCGCTTACAACAGGTCTTACTACACACACACACACACACACACAAAACACGCCCGTATACACGCACACACACACCGTATACACACACACACACACACACACACCATGTACATGCTCGCACACGCCCCGTATATACACGCACACACACACACCCGAACACACGCGCACAACACCCCGAAATACACGCACACAAACACCGTATACACACACACACACCATGTACATGCTCGCGCGCGCACACACGCCCCGTATATACACACACACACGCCCCGTATATACACGCACACACAACACCGTATACAAACACACAACACACACACCACACACCATGTACATGCTCGCACACGCCCCGTATATACACACCACACCACACACACACACACCCCGAATACACGCACACAAACACCGTATACACACACACACACCATGTACATGCTCGCACACGCCCCGTATATACACACACACACACACACACACACACACACACACACACGCCCCGAATACACGCACACAAACACCGTATACACACACACCATGTACATGCTCGCAAGCGCACCCACACGCCCTGTATACACGCAACACACACACACCACACACACACACACGCCCCGTATACACGCACACACACACCGTATACACACAACACACACACACCATGTACATGCTCGCACACCCCGTATAATACACACACCCACACACACACAACGCCCGATACACGCACACAAAACACCGTATACAACACACACACCATGTACATGCTCGCACACGCCCCGTATACACACACACACACACACACACACACACACAGGCCAGTTTGCATGCCATCATTGTGTTGGTGTGTGTTTCCTCGGCGCGGTGACTTGCTGTCTCTTGCTGGTTTGTAGGTGTAAGATAACAGTTTTAAAAGGAATTTTTTGACATTACATCAAGTTTATGGAAATAAACTGACATGCTGTCAACCAAATCCTGACTGACGGCGCCCGTCCTTCATAACCAGTGCTTGGGGTTTGCCAGAATTTGTGGGTTTTTTTTTGTCCAGCCGCCTCTTGAGGTTTGACCACAAGTTCTCCGTTGGATTAAAGTTCCGGGGAGTTTCCTGCCATGGAACCAAAATGTCAATGTTTTGTTCTCCGAGCCACTTAGTTCTCACTTTGGCCTCATGGCACGATGGTCCATCAAGCTGGAAAAGGCATCGTTCTTCACCAGACTGGTCTTGGATGGTTGGGAGAAGTTGCTGTTGGAGGAAGTTTTGGTACCTGGTTCTACCTTGGTTCTTTATTCATGGCTGTGTTCTGGGGTAAAATTGTGAGTGAGAAGCAGCCCCACACATGAAGGGTCTCAGGATGCTTTACTGCTGGTACGAGACAGGACTGATGGTGGCGTCACCTTCTCTTCTCCAGACAATCATTTTTCCAGATGCCACAAACAATCAGAGAAACTGACTTTACTCCAGACCTCCACAGTCCAATCCCTGAACTTTTTACAGAATATCAGCCTGTACTTGATGTTTTTCTGGGAGAGAAGTGGTTTCTTCTTCACACCAGGCCATCCTCCAAAAGTCTTCTCCTCACTGTGCATGCAGATGCCCTCACACCCGCCTGCTGCCATTCCTGAGCAAGCTCTGCACTGGTGGCACCTCGATCCCGCAGCCGGATCTCCTTGTCATTTAGGTGTAATCTTAGTAGCAGCAATATTCTTGCCTGTGAAGCCCTTTTTATGCAACACATTGGTGACTGAAGATGTTTCCTTGCAGGTCACCACAGTTAACCGAGGAAGAACAATGATTTCACCAGGACAGAATGATCTCTGCCTTGTGCCCATCAACACTCTCACTTTCAAGATTCAAGATTAGTTTATTGTCAGTACAACAGTACACACAGTATACCGTGTATTGAAATAATACACAACACCCATAGTGCAATCAAAAGAAAAAATACAAAGATATTATATATATAGAATGTAGATACACACTAAACTAAACTGTTAACGAGAGGATCACTGAAATGATCTCAGCAGGTCCTTTTGTGGCCCCTTTAGTCCTCCCAGACGCCTCCTCCTTCACTTCAGAATCCACACAAATCTCCACTGACATTTAATCCATATAGCACATTAAACAAACCTGGTCAACCAACGGGCTGTGAAGGTTTGAATAAAATGGAATCATACGTTGTCACTTTGTTTGGCCTTGTTGAAGAATTTCCTGATCTTCACCAGGAATTCCAGCGGCGCAGGGGCCACTTCAGTGGTGATGTTTTACGCCGCACGTTTCTCAGGAAGTCTGCTGGAGAAGCACCTCAGCACTCGGTCTCATTGCCGGATCCAGGGTCAGGGCGTCCTCCAGAAAACTGCGAAATACTGGAGACCATTTATCCCTCTTTGTCAACCTAGGCACTTCCATCATTTCCGCCAAGTCCTCCAAAATGGAATTCTTGCTGGTACCGAGGAGATAAGAACCACCTTCAGCCAGCTCTAGTAATGTCATTCCCACAGACCACACATCACATTTTTCATTGAAGCCATCACTGAAGTATTCTAACGCGATCTCTGGGGCAACGTAAGGAATGGTTCCAGCTCTGTCTTTGCACTTCTTCTTGATCTTTAACATCAGACCAAAATCCACAAGCCGGACCTCAACCAGCATCAGTCAGTAAAATATTAGGTGGTTTGATGTCCCTGTGCATGTAACCTTTCTGGTGGAGATAAAGGAGAGTCTCCAGGACTTCTTTTGCCACAAATGCTAGTTGGCTTTCTTTCAAGGACCCCATCCTCGTGTAGAAGTCGTCCAGATCTCCACCTGCGTAAAGCTCCATGCAGATGTACAACTTTCCTTTCCAGGAGTACATGCCCATGAGCTTAGGGATGTTTTGGTGGACTAAACTCTGCAGTAACAGAGACTCTATCATGAAACTTCTTGAAGTTCTTATGGTCCACTCTTGAATCTTCATTGCAACCAAGTGACCGGTTTTGAGATTCCTGGCTTTGTGAACTTGGCCAGATCCTCCTTCCCCGATGCATTCTAGAATCTGATAGTCCTTGGAGGGGTCTTGAAGCATGACACCAGCTAAGTCCATGTATGACTGCTGATGCTGCTCCTCATCAAGGACATCCTGGTTCTGCGGCTCGTTCTCCTCCTGAACTATCTTCTCCTGATTAAGCAGGTTTTGGACATCCTGGTTCTGCAGCTCTTTCTCCTTCTGAACTATATGATTCTCTTTAAACAGGTGTTTTATCTCCTGGTTCTGAGGCTCTTTCTCCTCCTGAACTATCTGGTCCTCATTAAGCAGGTTTTGGACATCCTGTTTCTGCGGCTCATTCTTCTTCTGAACTATATGATTCTCTTTAAACAGGTGTTTTATCTCCTGGTTCTGCAGCTCTTTCTCCTCATGAACCTGTCGCTCCTCATTAAGCAGGTTTTGGACTCTGGTTCTGCAGCTCTTTCTCCTTCTGAACTATATGATTCTCTTTAAACAGGTGTTTTATCTCCTGGTTCTACGGCTCTTTCTCCTCCTGAACTATCTGGTCCTCATTAAGCAGGTTTTGGACATCCTGGTCCACCGTCTCTTTCTCCTCCTGAACTATCTGGTCCTCATTAAGCAGGTTTTGGACATCCTGTTTCTGCGGCTCATTCTTCTTCTGAACTATATGATTCTCTTTAAACAGGTGTTTTATCTCCTGGTTCTGCAGCTCTTTCTCCTCATGAACCTGTCGCTCCTCATTAAGCAGGTTTTGGACATCCTGGTTCTGCAGCTCTTTCTCCTTCTGAACTATATGATTCTCTTTAAACAGGTGTTTTATCTCCTGGTTCTACGGCTCTTACTCCTCCTGAACTATCTGGTCCTCATTAAGCAGGTTTTGGACATCCTGGTCCACCGTCTCTTTCTCCTCCTGAAACTGCCGCTCCTCAATAAACAGCTTTTCGACCTCTTGGTTCTGCGGCTCTTTCTCCTCCTGAAACGGCTGGTAAATTCCACCGATCTCCTGGAGCTGCTCAATTTGAGACTGATGTTTTTTTGGGATTTCCATAAACATCTTCATTAGTTTGTCCACTTGAGGTTGTTTGACAGAATCCTTCTCCTTGTGGAGCTCCATATTGAAGGCGCGGTTATGGTCATAAATGTACACCATTTTGTCTTGTTTATAATAATCAGTGGACATCTCAATATATAACGTGAGAAAATATTGGAATTATGTGGTTTAAATATTTTGTGGGTTGTATTTCTTTAATATTGCTCTTTTTTATAGTGAATCTTTATTAATTTCAGGTAAAGCTCATAACCAAATGCTTCTTTAGGACATAATCTGGGAGGGGCCTTACTTCTGATGTTTTATCAAATATGTAATATATTGTATTGGGATGTACCCTCGAATAAGTCTAGGGTTAGGGTTAGAGTGAGAGCGTGTAGCGTCTTGGGAAACATTTCCAGCATTTACCAGACGTCCTTATCCAGAGCGACTTAGTCAGTTGTTACAGTGACCGTCCCCCTGGAGACACTCTTCCTCAGGGACATGATTGTATTCAGTGGGGTTTGAACCTGGGACGTTCTGCTCTGTTAGTTTATAAGTTATAAGTAGTGTGTGTTACTCACCAGGCTACCACCGCCCCTCCAAAGGTTTGTTCCTCTGACTTCCATGACCACAGGTGTATAAAATTGAGACCCCAGGTTTGCTTCTGCAAACATTAGTGATAGACTGGGTGACACACACACACACACACACACAGAAATCCCACAACAGTTTGTATTACATATGATGTGTGTGTGTGTGTTTATTCTCAGATGGAATCTGCGTGTCTCTCCATCCATGAGATCCTGAAGGTGGTGGTGGACTCTCAGACTTGGTACCGCCTCCGCGAGGCCCAGGACCGAATCAGGGCAGAGGATCTCAATCAGCGCATTTCCTATTGGTCGGTTGGAGAGACCATCATCCTGTTTGTGGTCAGCATCGGGCAGGTGCTCATGTTGAGGAGCTTCTTCATTGATAAGAAGAGCAGCGTGGCCACCAACACCTGAACACAAACACCTGTGTGTGTGTGTGTGTGTGTGTGTGTGTGTGTGTGTGTGTGTAAAAGAAGTTTGTATTATTTTGCTGTGCTCGTTGAGTGAAACAGCAATATCCTGGAATATGTAATGAAGGCAGATATGGACAGATTGTTACATTGCTTGTGTTTTGCTGATTATCTGATGATTTCTATAAATGTCAGAGCACCATCCTGTGGGTCAAACTGCAGCCAGAAGATTTGAGAACCCCGCCCGCCGTGGTTGGTCAGAACCAGTGTGGCTTCTTTTACCTGTGACCCTGTGACCCCTGTGAACGTCTGTCTCTGTACATGTCCAGCAGTTTGCAGGTTTGTTTCTGATAAATGATGTTGGAGGTTCTGTGGGTGTAAAAGTGACTGAAATAAAAAAAACAAACTGAGCATTTTTTTTTACGTTCAACCATTATTTCTCTCTGGTAAAAAAAAGGAGGTATGTCACATGTACACACACACACACACACACACACACACACACACACTACCTTGACCCTGTTGTTCCGGTATTTGCAGCTCTATTAATATCTGGTCTCCATATTTGACTGCGTGTGTGAGAGAGAGACGCAGGACAGCAGAGACCAGAGATAAACGAAGCTCCATACGTTTCTCCGTCCTCCTGCTGCTGCTCGTGCGTCGTCATGGTGAAGTGTCTGATCCAAATTAAAACTAAGGTGAACGTTCATCTGCGGATGATCAATCACTGCTACCGCAACCTCAGGGTCCGTGTGGTGACATTGGGGCCGAGGATTCTGGGTAAAGCGCTGGGTGCATTGCCTCTCTGTCCCCGCCTCCCTGACTCCACCCCTGCAGCCAGCAATGAGCCAGGTAAACACACACACACACACACACACTCACTATACTGTTTATGTCTGTTTATTCAGACGGAAAGCAGAGAAATGGCTTCTTGCATAAATTCGTACTGGACAAGCTGACTGACACACGAACTCACACAGGACCTGTAGGAGGAGAAAGCTTTTTTCTATTTCCATGTCAGGTCTAGACTCTCTGAAGGACAGGGTCTTGGCCCCGCCCATCTCCGCCCACCCTGAAGCAGCACTGGCTGATGGAGAGGCGGGATGTCTGGGAGCCCAGCTGCCCTGATTTCAGAGCCCCCGCCCACTCTGGACCAGAAGCCTTTAGATCCCAAAGCACGGAGCCCAGCAACCGCCAGGCAGGAGGTCAGCGGGCGGAGCAGCCAGAGCCACACCCCGCCCCTGGCTTCTCCAGCCTCCTTGGTCACAGCAGAGGGGACATCGGTAGGCAGGGTGGTATGGCTGATTGTTGTGACGACCAGTTTGTTCCTGGCTTTTCTCCTACTTGTGGTTGCGCTGGTGGAGTCCGAGCTGGATGTGGGGTTCCTTAGAGATGCCGCCGCTGGCCCGAGCTCCAGGACCTTCACTACAACTTCTTCTGTCCACTCCGCCGCTGGGCTGCCTGTAAACTCCGCTGGGTGGGTGGCCACTTGATCAAAAAGTAAAAAGTTAGACTAACATCGTAGGGGACGGGACCTTAAACATTAGTAGGCTGTTAGTAGAATTTGAATTAGTTGAATTAGCAACATAGAGAGTTTGAAGCTGAGAAGACCAGGAGACGAGACAGCGGCTGTCCCATCTGGCCAATCAGGAGGGTGAATGGTCAGTGGACCAATGCTGAAGACCTCAATAGATCGATGTGAGACAGGCAGGAGGACGTGTTTGATGTGAGACAGGCAGGTAGCTTGTGGTTCATGTGGAAACCACGCCTATTAAGTAAAGAGGGAAGACCGGCTCATATTCTGGATTATTAATATTATTTTCAATGATCTGTAAAAATACCAACACTTTTTAATATCTTTCATACAATATTTAAACAGTAATATTTCAGTTTTGGCATTATATTGATGGGATTAACAGAAAATATGCATAATTAAATTGAACTGGTCACACAGCATGATGGAACCTCCACCACATTTGACAGCAGGTATTTTTCCTGGTCTGTGGAGTTCTTCCACCATGAAATGCGCTTCTTCAGAAGAGGCAAAGAGAAGTTCCAGGCTTAACCAGCTAATCTGGCCAATGTGGAGTTGCATGTAATCAGTATTGACTAGTCGCTGGTCATCTCTAAACTGGACTACTGGACTGCTCTCTAGTAGCTGGGCTCTCTAGTCATCAGGCTGGTACATCATCAAAATATTTTGACTTAAAACCTTCATGAACATGAGTGGTAGCTTGATGGAGAAGCATGAGGAATTAGGGCTGTGCGATTATGGCCAAAATTATCATCACAATTATATTTATCAATATTGTAATCACAATTATTAGTCACATTTATTCTTTGTTTTAGGTAAAATGCATTTTTATTGAGCTTTCTATTTTAAACAGTAAGTAAACAAGGCTTTCAGATTTTTGCCGATAAAACCATCCTATCAACATTTTCTGTCTTAAGAGATGATGTTCGGGTCTCTGTTTTTAAAGATTTAATATGAAAGATCCATTTACCTGCTTATTTGGAAAAATAACTCCAAGGGCAGGTACATTTTGTATAGATTTGTCCAGAACTATAGACACTGAACTAACTATGCAATAGAGGGGGCCAGAACAATCCTGTGGGGTGGGACAGGACGACTGATGCTCTGGTCTGTAACATGAATAAACTTTATTTGTCAAACAAATTTCCTAACATACAAGTTAATAAAATGTTATGCCTTGACTCTTCGTTTGCTTGTTATTACAGCACTAAAGTCGTGTATTTCCGCTCGTAGCGTCAGATGCCGGAATGGCTGCATGCTGAGAGAATGCAACCTAGTGTGTGTGTGTGTGTGTGTGTGTGTATATATGTATATATATGGTGTATATTTCTATGCTGTACATATCTATGGTGTATATATCTATTAGGGTTGCCTTTTCAACCCCAAATGAGGGACACTCCGTGCATGTGTCACTCTGGCACAGTTTGGGGTTGCCACTCAGTCTATGCTTTTGTTCGCCCCCTGGTGGTGGGTTATTTTAATCTCCGACAATCATCTTAATTTAATCACGGCAGGCTAAATCATAATTGTGATTTAAATTTCATTAATTGTGCCGCCCTATTCATCAGAATTTCAGCGTCGGTTGCCTCAGGGCCCAGGCGGCAGCAGAAGAAGAAAAGACTGGCAGTGAATAAGAGCTGAATGTACTGAGATTCCAGGAGCATTCTGCCCACACAGGATGTGAAGATCATTTACATTTACATTTACAGCATTTATCAGACGCCCTTATCCAGAGCGACTTACAATCAGTAGTTACAGGGACAGTCTCCCTGGAGCAATTTAGGGTTAAGTGTCTTGCTCAGGGACACAATGGTAGTAAGCGGGATTCGAACCCGGGTCTTCTGGTTCATAGGCGAGTGTGTTACCCACTAGGCTACTACCACCCTACCAGCAGCTGAAAATACCTGGTTTAGAGGAGAGTGTAAAACCCACCCGGTTACTACCAACCCCCAGTCAACACACCGGTTAAACTAGAATCATTTCTGATTCCTCTACAGATGTCTCTTCTTTAAATCAAATGATGCGTTGGGCTTCAAACCGTGAAGATCCGGTTCTTCACTCAGTTCCAGCCGGGTTCTCCAGCACTGGGTGGTGGGCGATGGAACACTGTAGCATATGCAGCCTAAAACAGATATCCAGAGGAGAAGAAGATCTCAGTCCAGCTTTCCCTCCTTTCAAACCTCACCGGTGGAGATGTTGGAACCGTGGGATCAGTAGCTGGTCACTAGATGGCAGCATCTGCCAGGTGAAGAAATGAATAAGAGCGGCTGGTTCTTGTGTAGCGTTTTGGGATGTTGTAGGGGAATGAAACCTGGGATAAGATGAGATCAATCTTGAATGTCATTCTCGTTTTTCAAGGAACAACGGAATTTAAGGTGTGAGGCGTGTAGTTAAAGACAGAAAATGAGACACAATAAACACAAAAATACAGTCGTACAGTTTTGAGAATGACACAAATACTTGATTTCATGTATTTAGATCTTTTTGTGGGTTTATTCTGTTGTGTATTGAAGTATAATTACATTTTATAAGTTTTAAAGGATTGTTTTGACAATTACATCAATGAACTTCTGGGCCAAATCCTGACTGACGGCGCCCCGTTCCTTCATAACCAGTGCTTGGGGTTTGTCAGAATTTGTGGGTTTTTGTTTGTCCAGCCGCCTCTTGAGGTTTGACCACAAGTTCTCCGTTGGATTAAAGTTCCGGGGAGTTTCCTGCCATGGAACCAAAATGTCAATGTTTTGTTCTCCGAGCCACTTAGTTCTCACTTTGGCCTCATGGCACGATGGTCCATCAAGCTGGAAAAGGCATCGTTCTTCACCAGACTGGTCTTGGATGGTTGGGAGAAGTTGCTGTTGGAGGAAGTTTTGGTACCTGGTTCTACCTTGGTTCTTTATTCATGGCTGTGTTCTGGGGTAAAATTGTGAGTGAGAAGCAGCCCCACACATGAAGGGTCTCAGGATGCTTTACTGCTGGTACGAGACAGGACTGATGGTGGCGTCACCTTCTCTTCTCCAGACAATCATTTTCCAGATGCCACAAACAATCAGAGAAACTGACTTTACTCCAGACCTCCACAGTCCAATCCCTGAACTTTTTACAGAATATCAGCTGTACTTGATTTTGGTTGGTTGTGATTGTCATTGTGAAACACTGCAGTGCAGCACATGGTGACACACATGGTGTCCTCTGTATTTAACCATCACCCTTGGTGACAGTGGGCACCATGACAGGCGCCCAGGGAGCAGTGTGTGGGGACAGTACCTTCATCAAGGGGACCTCAGTGGCACCTTGGCAGTTGTGACCTGAAACGCTAGGCCACCGATGTGTGTGTGTGTGTTAGAAATACGAAGGTTGTTTAATTTTCAGAAATTATATTGATTTGGCTTCAAATTGGTTCCTTTGTGTTGAACTATTTTGGACCATGTCTTTCTGAAGGGTTGTTGCTTATTCAGAGATTGAAGGTATGTGGTTCCTCTGTCCACTCGTTTTCTGCTGCGTTTATGAGTAGAGCAGGTGGGTTTCTCAGGTTGTGGGGGCTTCAGTGGGGCTGAAGATCTTCAGACTCAGAAAGTCTTTCTGAGAACCAGTGTTCTCCATCCACCTGACAGCCCAGGCTGGGCACTTTGAAGCAAAGCTTTTGCCTCCTCCACTGGGTTCCCCTGCTCAGAAAGCTGTGTGGTTCCAGAGGGGGAAATTGAGGGTGTAGGTGGGATGAGGTGATGGGGTCAGGTCAGATCCAGTACATGAACCCATGTATATACCCGCTTCTCCTAAAAATAAAGCGGAGCCTCTGTTACCTACAACGATGAGGTGAATGGAGCTGTTCAGGACACCACTGTAGATCATCATTATGTAGATCATACCTAACATAACCTTTGTAAAAATGATCCTTCATTTACTTCAATAGGCAAAAAAAACTACTTTCTGGCACCATGTGTGTGGAGGGTGCTGAGGTTGGTGGAGAACACTGGAACTCATTGAGGATTTTCATCTCTCAGCTCTGTAGGTTGCTGTGTGTGGACGGGGTGGAGGGGTGATCGGGGTCGTACTGGAAAGAGGCCAGGTGCATCAGAACCAAAAGGCTGTCAGGAACCGGGTGGAGCGCTGCCTCAACCTTCTTCACTGATTCACCACTTCTGCTCTCAGCATGCTCTTTGGTCTTTTCCAGTGTGTCAGTTGAAAATCAAGGTCAGGAGAACATGCTACTCCAGCACTGGTGGAGACCCTCATGCTGCACCCTGCTGCTGCTTCCATGCTCAGGGAAAAACGGGATGGACGTGATGAGGCAAATAGGACTTGGAAAAGCCTGATTCTGCAGTGGAAAGCAGCCCCAGCCACCATTAGAGAGTTTATCCCAGGTTACAGGAATTCATAATGGTGTAAATGGTGTTTGCTCTCAATGTGTTAATGGGTTTCTGTTGGTAATCTAATCGGAATGATTTTAATGGCTTCCCATTGCAGCCTAATGGGAAACTCTTTCTAATGGGTTTCATGGTAAAACATTTCACTCTCAGGGCCTCCACCAGCGCCAGATCCTGGACCAGCAGGAGGCCATAATCAACACTTCCTGAATTACAGTGCAGATCCCAAGCTTTTTATTATTTTTATTGCTGTTTCCCCCATAAAATGGACACGGAGCATGGCACACATCAGTCCTGCAAGAATTCACCTTTTGTCCAAACTCCACATTCATGATAGGAATTTACTCAACTCAAAGCAGCCAAGCCATCTCCACATTTTCCTAATGGTCTCTTTCAGGTCCTGGTGGGATTCTCTCAGAATAGATCAGCATTGTGTCGGAAGCTATTAAACATCAGCAGTGGCTTTTAAATCTCAGCTTGTTGGTTAATCACATTTCTGAAACCATTAGAAAGGAGAAGAGCTTCTCTCATCCTTCATCATTTATCTGCAGATGCAATTCCAGTCCGAAAAGATCTTCAGAAAATCCTGAAAAATACCGCATTACACAGAATAAAACGTACCAGATGACCAGACGTTCCTTCATTCAGGGTCAGTTTATCTCCAGTCCAACCAGATGTGGGCTGTGGACACCAACCCGGCTCACAGAATATCCTTCTCAGGGACTCAAGAGACTCTTCCACAAAAGTAATGACTTCAGGAACACACACATCAACAGGCTTTTCTGCATGGCTTGGTGGGAATGGAACCCACATTTATTAAGGTTCTAGAGTCTAAAAAATACAGGGAACTCTGGAGGAATGTACATACGAACTCCCACAAGATGGTCACACACTGGATACACACATTTCCACATCTTCTGACCTACATATGCAGAAGGTGCTGTGAAGGTTTACAGAGAAGTAAGAACATAAACCTGACCAAGGGAGTGAGAGAGAGAGAGAGTGAAGAAGACAGAAAAACAACCAACCGAGATTAGCCAGAAGTAGTTACACCACAGACATAGACAAGACTTCCTCACTGTCACAGGAATGGGTCACATCAACCAGATTCTTATCCTGTGTATGTGTATGTTTTGGGAGAACAAGGCAGATGTCCAGTGAAGGTTTGGATGATATCACAGCAGAATGTTCCTCCAGAATGAAACAGCCAGAGAGAGACAGAAATCTGGACCTTAACAGAAACAGCAGTCCAGAGGGGGCAGACGTACATGAATAACAAACACCCATACAGAGTGAAGTCTGATAAAACCTCGCCCCAATTCTGTAGAAGAACCTGGAAAGAAAATGTCGTGGTCGGCGCCTGCATGTATGATGTGCTAGAAGTGATTTCTCCTGTGGTAAAATGGGTAAGATGGGTTCTCCCGTCAGGTTTTATAATATCCAGTATGGCACATTGTCCAAAACTTCTCTAACATACAGCGATTCTGATGTTTAGTTTTTATGAGAATTACAGTATTACAGTAATGTACAGCAGATTTAATGCATAGTCTGGAATGGGAATTACAGGATATATAGAACGTACAGCAGATCTGATGTTTAGTCTTTATGAGAATTACAGTATATACAGTAATGTACAGCAGATTTGATGCATAGTCTGGAATGGGAATTACAGGATATTAGTAACGTACAGCAGATCTGATGTTTAGTCTTTATGAGAATTACAGTAATACAGTAATGTACAGCAGATTAATGCATAGTCTGGAATGGGAATTACAGGATTATAGTAACGTACAGCAGATCTGATGTTTAGTCTTTATGAGAATTACAGTATATACAGTAATGTACAGCAGATTTGATGCATAGTCTGGAATGGAAGGGAATTACAGGATATATAGTAATGTACAGCAGATCTGATGTTTAGTCTTTATGAGAATTACAGTATATACAGTATAACCCAACCCCACTTGGATTCTGGTTCACAGGCGAGTGTGTAGGGTGGGGTTCAAATCCCACTTACTATCAGTTTAGATTTAAACGCTGAGACTGTGTCTGAGTCCCGGACACTGACTGTCAAGCCATGCCACAACTGCGTAACTCTATATGAGAAGGATCTGCTCCCAGCTGTGACTTTCTATACTTTGGGTACCAGTAGTGACCCTGTACCCTTCGAACGCAGGGGGGGTGGCGGGTCGTAAATAAATAAAAGTTCACTCAGGTACTGCAGAGTTTCTTTCAACGAAACGTGATTTTTAACATGATCTTGGTGAGATAGAAAGCCTATCCAGGGTTATTGTGTAGTCAGCCAGTTTATGCCTGGCTGCTTGAGGCCCAAGTACAAGCGCTTCTGTCTTGTCAGGGTTTAGCAGGAGCATCCACTGTCTAATGTCCTTCAGACAATTCTATTTTGTTCAGCTGCTGCCTCTGGTCTGGCATTGCTGACAGATACAGCTGTGTGTCGTCAGCGTAGCAATGAAAGCTAATACCGTGTTTGCGGATGACGTTGCCGAAAGGTAACATGTATAGAGAAAAAAGTAACGGACCTAGGACAGAACCTTGTGGAACACCCAACTCTACTTTACTATGTGAAGACGAAACACCATTGATGTCCACAAACTGATATCGGTTGGTCAAATATGATCTGAACCATTCAAGGGCTGTTCCCTTAATCCCGATAACATTCTCTAACCTGGCGAGGAGAATAGCGTGATCGATAGTGTCAAACGCTGCACTCAGATCAAGCAGGACAAGCAGCGAGATGAGTCCCTGATCAGAGGCCAACAGCAGGTCATTAACCACTTTAACCAGCGCTGTCTCAGTGCTATGAGGAGGTCTAAATCAGAATTGAATGTTGTTGCTGTCTAGTTAAAGTAAAGTGACGTGATTCAGCAGCATAGCACACGGTGCACACAGTGAAATTTGTGTCCTCTGTATTTAACATCACCCTGAGTGAGCGTGGGCAGCCATGACAGGCGCCCGGGGAGCAGTGTGTGGGGACGGTGCTTTGCTCAGTGGCACTCAGTGGCGCCCTGGCGGAGCCGCTTCCTTAACCGCTAGGCACCACTGCCCCATGGCACAGCTGCTACTTTCTCAAAAACTTCTATTAATGGTTATTAATTAGTTGAATGGTTCAGAACACTGGGAATATTTTTTAATTTCCAAAAAAACAATCAAAACCGCAACTGACTAGTTCACACCAATCAGAACCCAATCCAGGCCAACTGGCACTAATCACAGAAATACACACATGGATGCCAGCTCTTACCAGACCAGGACAGAACAGCTTAAATTCTTCAACATTTCAGGTGAAAATGATACATTGGACTCCAGAGCTCCAGGAAGCAGAGGTGAGCTGATGGTGAATCTGATAAAAGTCTGGGTTCAGGGGTTGAATGGCCAAAGTGACTCTCCCACGGTCTCATGAAGCAGGGGCCAATTATGAAATGTTTCAGACTTTCTTACACAAACGCTTATGAAACATGGACACATTACATATGGAAATTTCACAGACACACAATTACTACTGAAAACTCACACATACAGGCATACACATCTGTAAAAACAGTATAGTGACAAACCCTGGTTACTGAAACATTTTACTTGCTCATACTTATGTGAAATGTTTGACCCAATCAGTAAGGACACATGTCACTGGTGATATGGAACAGGCTCTAATGCAACAAACATAACATGCTTCATATTTTTAATACATACAGTACAGGCCAAAGGTCTGGACGCACCTTCTCCTTCAGTGTGTTTCTTTATCTTCATGACCATTTACATTGGTAGATTTCTCACTGAAGGCATCAAAACTATGAATGAACACTGTGGAGTTATGTACTGGAGTTATGAGAAGGTGTTTCCAAACTTTTGCCTGTACTGTACATACTACATATACATAGTGAGTTGTCAGTAGTAATCGTGTGTCCATGTTTCGTTAGTGTTATGTAATTTACTAAATTATGTATTTAGTAAATGGACCCTCATACTTCTGGGAATTCAATAAATGAACGGCATTCAGGTTTCCTTTGCTCTGACAACAGTCCTTTCTTTTGGGCCAGTGGTGGCCTAGCAGGTAAGGAAACACACCTGAAATCACAAGGTTGCCGGTTCGAGTCCCAAGCCACCAAATGAGCAAAGTAACATCCCACACACTGCTCCCTGGGCACCTTCCATGTCTGCACACTGCTCACTAAGGTCGTTGCTCAATGATGCCTGTCTGTTTAAGAGCCACCTTCAGACCCCAAGAAACTAGTAAGACGTACCCAGTACCCACTGAGAGTAAAATACAAACTGGAAAATATTCATTACATTTATAACTCAGTCAATGTGACAGGATGTAGATGAACGTGTCTGTTGCAGAGGAGACATAGATAACAAAGATCAACAGTCAGTATTGATCAGCAGCACCAGCCAGACTGGGACAGGGGTTCTGTGTTTCTGATAATCCTACAGTACAGAGAGTCCTGGTCTGGAAGGGACTTTTGACCTTGACATGCATGGAACAATGTAACACACACAAACACACACACACACACACACACACACACACACCACACACACACACATAACACTCTTGTCATGATCCGGTCCAGCAGGGGTTACTCCGGGTCCGGAGTTCAGACCGGAGTTTCATGTCGTCCTGTGTAATGTTCCCTGATCATGTTCATCTGTGTATAATTATAGTTGTATAAAGCTATCCCGTTCGTGTCTGTTCACCGTCGGGTCATTGTTTGGTGATGTTTCCCCTGTCGTGTGTACAATGTATTAAACCCCTGTCTCATGACGTCATGCGTTTCGTCTTCCTCGCCTGTCCAGCCATCATGACAGAATGACCTGACCAAATTTGGATGCTGCCGATGCCGCCCCGCTGAGATCCAAGGAGCCGTAGTTTGCCGAGGAGGACACCAACCAACCCCTTGTCCTGACCAGAGTGTGGCTTCAGTTCCACAGGGTCCTGATGCGTCCGATGGCCTGCCCATAGTCCCCATCTGGTGGTGTTCAAGATTCCATGTATGGACCCCGACACCACTGTCTCGTCTGGATTCCACCAATGCACTTTCTGTAATCGCCAAGATCCATGCCATGTTTTTATCATTTCCCCAAGCGTGACAGACTCTCTGCGGCTCCGAAAGCTACCGTGGGGTCGAGAAGATCTGTCACGCTGTCCATGTTCCCCCTGGCGATTCTGGAGGGGGAGCACAGACGAATTTGTGCGGCCGGACATTGATGACCATGAAAGCTACATGGGGTGAGGAGACCCGTTGAACAGTGCAGGTGCTCCCGGTGATAACTGAGACGAGGAGAGAGGCGGACTTCCCAGCGGGGCGTGCTGGAGACTGAGGAGTGACGGGATACCGGTCCCCAGGATGAGCCGTGCTTTGGCCCGGGCTGAAGCTGTCAGTGCAGGACAGTCACCACTCAACCTTATGGACTTCCTCCCCCCTTTTCATGGACTGTTTGTTGGTGGGCAGGTTGGCTGGTTGTTGGTGGGTAGGTTGGCTGGTGGTGGTGGGAAGGTTGGCCTACCCACATACCCACCAATAAAGCCAACCTGCCCATCAACAACCCAGCCAACTGCCCATCAATAACCAGCCAACCTGCCCATCAACAACCAGCCAACCTGCCCACCAGCAACCAGCCAACCTACCCACCACCAATCAGCCAACCTGCCCACCAACATCCAGCCAACCTACCCACCAACAATCAGCCAATCTGCCCACCAACAACCAGCCAACCTTCCCACCAACAACCAGCCAACCTACCCACCAACAATCAGCCAACCTACCCACCAACAACCAGCCAACTGCCCATCAACAACCAGCCAACCTGCCCACCACAACAAGCCAAGGCCCACATACCCACCCACCAATCAGCCAACCTTCCCACCAAAACCAGCCAACCAACCCACCAACATCCAGCCAACATACCCACACCAACCAGCCAACCTACCCACATACCCACCACCAATACAGCCAACCTTCCCACACAACCAGCCAACTACCCACCAAAAACCAGCCAACCTGCTCACCGCCACCTGCCCACCAACAACCAGCCAACCACCCACTAACAACCAGCTAACCTGCCCCACCAACAACCAGCCAACCTGCCCACCACCAATCAGCCAACTGCCCACCAACATCCAGCCAACCTTCCCACCATGACTACCATGCAACACCCACACACAGAGCAAAACTCAAACCCCACTTTGTCTCTAATCAGAACACACAACTATTAGCACCCAGATCCTCCTGTTCGATTTATAAACAATGTGCATCACAGGGATGAGAAATGTTCTACCTTTAGAACCAGTTCTGTTGAGAGGGAAGTGACAGGGTTATGTAACTAAACTGTGTGAAGTTTCGTACACTGAAATGGTTATTACAGTTGCAAGATTAGAGGTCAAAGTTAAAAATTCCACAGTATCACTTCTTCCTGAGGGCTGCATGCCTCTCTTTTGACCTTTCACCTATGACCTTATTGTCAGTCTGACATGAAGTGCAGGTATTCTGCAGCCACACCACCCCTGTGGCACCACATACACAACACACACACCACACAACCCACACACCACACCACATACA